>NW_025746350.1:50000-125971 GCF_021184085.1 Oncorhynchus gorbuscha
CATCAACCGATGTCACAAAGTGCTGTACAGAAACCCAGCCTAAAACCCCAAACAGCAAGCAATGCAGATGTAGAAGCATGGCGACTTTGAAAAACTCCCATGAAAAGCCAAAAAACCTTGGAAGAAACCTAGAGAGGAGCCAGGCTCTGAGGGGTGGCCAGTTCCTCTTCCAGCTATGCCGGGTTAAGGTATCTGTAATAGAATAAAGTGATAAAACGTAAATGTAGACATAAAAAAATGCATTTCTATAGCTTCCATGATAGTTTTACAACAGTGAGGGATTACCAAGATGGTTGCACGGTGGCTTCAAACCACCCCAAAATAGTAATCTAGTGCATTTATAAATCGTTGGTTAACTCAACGTCCACTTATAATGCCATCGTTTACATGAATGGCGACTCCCTTTCTATTCATTCTGTTTCAATGACTCACTCAGTGACAGCACCTGGGGCGCAGTGAGCACTGTGAGTGAGGTGCTGAAATATTCATGTTCCCAAGGCATAGAAGTTGGTGGAATTTAAAGGAAAGTCTACTCAAATGTGATGTTGTCCTCGTGTTTCTTTGCTATGTGAAGGTTAAAAACAGGGTCGCAATTCAACACATATTGCCATGGGGCAGATAGAAAATGTTGCTGTTTTAAAGCTAATTTCCTGCAAATCAACACATTTTGCCATGAGGCTTAGAGAAAAAGTTGCATTTTAAAAACGAATTTGCTGCTATTCTAAACATTTTGCCATGGCTTATCACGTGCCTGGGCACTACGGGGGGGGGGGGGGGGCTAAGACTAAAATACATCCACAGATCACTGACTCTATTTAATGTCTCAGCTAAGACTAAACTACATCCACAGATCACTGACTCTATATATGTCTCAGCTAAGACTAAACTACATCCACAGATCACTGACTCTATATATGTCTCAGCTAATACTAAACTACATCCACAGATCACTGACCCTATATAATGTCTCAGCTAAGACTAAACTACATCCACAGATCACTGACTCTATATAATGTCTCAACTAAGACTAAACTACATCCACAGATCACTGACTCTATATAATGTCTCAGCTAAGACTAAAATACATCCACAGATCACTGACTCTATATAATGTCTCAGCTAAGACTAAAATACATCCACAGATCACTGACTCTATATAATGCCTTAGCTAAGACTAAACTACATCTACATGATGTGATAGAGACAGGGTGAAAGGTGAAGGAGAGAGAAGGAGAGAGAGAAAAAGAGGGAATGGAGAGAGGCTTTTCAATTATTGTTTAGACTAGATTGGGAGAAACCAAAACAACTTTAGTTTGTACAATAATAACAACATACATGAAAACAATATGATGAAGCCAAGGTCGTAGGTTCAACAACCGTACCGGGCCAAGGTCGTAGGTTCAACAACCGTACCGGGCCAATGGAACTTGGCTCTGCTGTGTCTGGTGAACCAGGGATCTGTCCACTTCCCAGCTGTCATCAGTATCAGGGTCTATGTAACGGTTAGCTCTCTGGACATTGAATACACTGATCTCATTTTATTGGTCACATTATATATTATTATATATTATTATTATTATTATTGTTATTATTATTATTATTATTATTATTATATATTATTATTATATTATATTATTATTATTATTATTATTATTATTATATTATAAATGCTGAATACAACAGGTGTAGACATCACAGTGAAATGCTTACTTACAGGTAAGAAAAGATTTACCAAATATTTTTTTATTAACACAATAAAATAACAATATTTAGGCTATATACAGGTGGTACCGGTAACAAGTCAATGTGTAGAGGGTACAAGTTAGTCGAGGTAATTGAGGTAATATGTACCTTTAGCTAGAACCTGCTTGGCTTTTGCAGTAAATAGTAGCCCATCGTCCTATCAACACGCTCAAACAGAGGATGGCGATAAACAGTTCCTGCTATGGGGTCAGCGATGCCTGAGGCAAGGGAAGCAAACCAGTTCCTGCTATGGAGTCAGCGATGCCTGAGGCGAGGGAAGCAAACCAGTTCCTGCTATGGAGTCAGCGATGCCTGAGGCGAGGGAAGCAAACCAGTTCCTGCTATGGAGTCAGCGATGCCTGAGGCGAGGGAAGCAAACCAGCTCCTGCTATGGAGTCAGCGATGCCTGAGGCGAGGGAAGCAAACCAGTTCCTGCTATGGAGTCAGCGATGCCTGAGGCGAGGGAAGCAAACCAGTTCCTGCTATGGCAAACCAGTCAGCGATGCCTGAGGCGAGGGAAGCAAACCAGCTCCTGCTATGGAGTCAGCGATGCCTGAGGCGAGGGAAGCAAACCAGCTCCTGCTATGGAGTCAGCGATGCCTAAGGCGAGGGAAGCAAACCAGTTCCTGCTATGGAGTCAGCGATGCCTGAGGCGAGGGCAAATTAAGGCAAATTAATTGACATGGTAGGATCGTCCAAGATTTAAACTCGGATTGTAGGATTCAGAGTCCTGAGTGATAACCTTTACAGCATAGAACCCTGTACTCAATACTCTGTGACGGGTTCAGATTTTACTGTCCTTGGTTCACCGGAAAAACAGATCAAATATTTTCTGGCCAGAAACGGTATCAACTGGGCTACCCTACCATGCATCCACTTGGAAATCCATATATTTCCAACACGAATGATGTGATGAGTGTGAACAAAATATGAAACATTGTCAGTTCTTTGTGGGGCAGCAAGTTTTCAATTAAAAAAGTTACCAGGGACTCATTTACCGTATTCTAACCATTCGTGCGTAACAAGAGTGCTTATCGACTCCCACCCACTTGTTTCTTTCACGCACAACTATTTTAAAGTTGACAGGGGAGGAGTGTGTCACTGCATAAACAAGGTAGGTCCTACCGAGATTTGAACTCAGATCGCAGGATTCAGAGTCCTGAGTGCTAACCATTACACCATAGAACCCCATACAGAGTAATTATTGTAGAGTTCCGATTTTCCTGTCATTTGTACACCGGATAAACAGCAGATTATGAGCTTATTGGTTGGCCATGTGAATAATTCAGCACAAAAAAACAGGAAGGTTCTACTGAGATTTGAACTCGGATAACTGGATTCAAAGTCCAGAGTGCTAACCATTACACCATAGAACCATATTCTAAATCAAAATGGAAATTGAAAAAAAAAATCTGCGTTTAATTTGCAACAGCGGACTGTCGTTCCTTCACGTGTTGCAAATACTTTCAACTGACAACAATATTTGGACAGCTATATTCTAGTTCCACGAGGCAAATTAATTGACATGTTATGATCTTCCAAGATTTAAACTCGGATTGTAGGATTCAGAGACCTGAGTGATAACCTTTACAGCATAGAACCCTGTACTCAATACTCTGTGAGGGGTTCAGATTTTACTGTCCTTGGTTCACCGGAAAAACAGATCAAATATTTTCTGGCCAGAAACGGTATCAACTGGGCTACCCTACCATGCATCCACTTGGAAATCCACATATTTCCAACACGAATGAAGTGATGAGTGTGAACAAAATATGAAACATTGTCAGTTCTTTGTGGGGCAGCAAGTTTTCAATTAAAAAAGTTACCAGGGACTCATTTACCGTATTCTAACCATTCGTGCGTAACAAGAGTGCTTATCGACTCCCACCCACTTGTTTCTTTCACGCACAACTATTTTAAAGTTGACAGGGGAGGAGTGTGTCACTGCATAAACAAGGTAGGTCCTACCGAGATTTGAACTCGGATCGCAGGATTCAGAGTCCTGAGTGCTAACCATTACACCATAGAACCCCATACAGAGTAATTATTGTAGAGTTCCGATTTTCCTGTCATTTGTACACCGGATAAACAGCAGATTATGAGATTATTGGTTGGCCATGTGAATAATTCAGCACAAAAAAACAGGAAGGTTCTACCGAGATTTGAACTCGGATCACTGGATTCAAAGTCCAGAGTGCTAACCATTACACCATAGAACCATATTCTAAATCCAAATGGAAATTGAAAAAAAAAAATCTGCGTTTAATTTGCAACAGCGGACTGTCGTTCCTTCACGTGTTGCAAATACTTTCAACTGACAACAATATTTGGACAGCTATATTCTAGTAACACGAGGCAAATTAATTGACATGTTATGATCTTCCAAGATTTAAACTCGGATTGTAGGATTCAGAGACCTGAGTGATAACCTTTACAGCACATATGTCAGAGTCAAGGCCCGCGGGCCACATCCGGCCCGCGAGAAGGTTTTTTACGGCCCCTGGGATGATCTTGATTTATTATTAGAACCGGCCCGCAGACCGCAGCAAGCCGGCAGCCCGCAGATCTTTTACACGCACCAATACTACATTTCCCACAATGCAACGGTGACCCACCGAGCAGTAGGCTGCTTCATTTCAATATTTATTGGCACAGCAGTTGTCAGCATCACAGTAAAATTAACTTTCAGATACCCATCAAAAATGGCAAAACGGAAGGTGGACACTGAGAACCGCGGGTTTCAAACAAGGTGGGAGTCGGAGTATTTGTTCACGGAGGTAGCTGGAAAACCTGTGTGTCTTCTGTGTGGAGAAAGTGTGGCGGTACTGAAAGAGTATAATCTGAGACGACATTATGAAATGAAACACGCGGACAACAACAAGAATATGGACATGGAACAAAGGCTACAAAAGGCAGAGGAATTAAAACGAGGCCTCAAATCTCGACAGGCTCTGTTCAAAAAAGCCAAATCACAAGGCCAGGCTGCTGTCAAGGCCAGTTTTATTTTGGCAGAAGAGATCGCTAAATCAGCCCGGCCATTTACGGAGGGGGATTTCATCAAAAACTGCATGATTAAAGTTTGTGACGAAGTTTGCCCAGAAAAAAGGCAACTCTTTTTAAATGTGAGTCTGAGCAGAAACACCATTGCCGAGAGAGTAGACCAGTTGTCCATCAATCTAAAAGAGCAGCTTGTGAAAAAGGGAAAAGATTTCATTGCATATTCCTTGGCTGTGGATGAGAGCACCGACATTTCTGACATTGCCCAGTTGTCAATTTTCATCCGCGGAGTGGACTCCAGCCTAAGCGTGACAGAGGAGTTTTTGGCTTTACGTCCTATGCATGGCACAACTACGGGGCATGATTTGTATGAAGAGGTGTCAAGATGTGTAAATGAGATGGAGCTGCCTTGGGAAAAACTCGTGGGTTTGACAACCGACGGAGCACCTGCGATGTGTGGACACAGGAGCAGACTGGTGTCGAAGATACGGGAAAAGATGCAAGAGGAAAACGCGACAGGTGAGCTGACAGCTTATCATTGTATCATACACCAGGAAGCGTTGTGCGGTAAAGCCTTGAAAATGGAGCATGTAATGAGCATCATCACGCGCACAGTTAACTTTATCAGAGCCAAAGGTTTGAATCACCGCCAGTTCAAGGCATTTCTGACGGAGTTAGAAACGGAGCATGGTGATTTGCCTTATCACACAGAGGTGCGATGGCTAAGCCAGGGAAAGGTGCTTCAAAGATGTTTCGAGCTTTGTGAGGAGATTTGTCTGTTCTTGGACAGCAAAGGGAAAGACACAACACAACTCCGAGACGAAATGTTTCTGTGTGAAATGGCTTTTCTGTGTGACATTACGAGTCATCTGAATGCAATGAACTTGCAGCTGCAGGGTCGGGATCGTGTCATCTCTGATATGTACAGTACAGTGAAGGCATTTAAAACCAAACTGACTCTGTGGGAGACGCAGATGCGGAAAGAAAATTTGAGCCACTTTCCCAGCTGCCAGACCATGAAAGAGAAGCTCTCTACCAGTGCGTTCCCGAGCGCACAGTTGGCTGATAAAATAGGTATGCTTGCCGCTGACTTTCGACGCCGATTTGCTGACTTTGAAGCACAAAAAAGCAGGTTGGAACTGCTCGGTAACCCATTTGCTGTTGACGTGGAAAGCTCACCACCAAACCTCCAAATGGAGTTGATTGACCTCCAATGCAATGATGCACTGAGGGCAAAATATGCGGCAGTGGGTGCTGCGGAGTTCGCCCGTTTCCTCCCGACACAATGCCCCAGCTGCGCATCCAGGCTGCTCAAACGTTGTCTATGTTTGGCAGCACATACCTGTGTGAACAACTGTTTTCTTTGATGAACTTGAACAAAACATCACACAGAAGTCGACTTACTGCTGAACACCTCCACTCAATTCTGAGGATTTCCTCAGCTCAGAGCCTTACCCCGAACATTGATGAACTTGTGGAAAAGATGGGACACCACCAAGTATCACCCTCAACCTCAAACAAGTGAACATTACTGTGCAATCACATATTTAGAGTTTTTACTCAGTTCAAGTTTAAAAGTTAAAGTTTAATATTTGTTTTCACTGCATGTTACTTCTCCTTAAACAAAGTGTTGTTTTTGATTAATAGATTTTTGCACTTTATTTTATTGTATTTCAATCCAATTATATTTTAAAAATATTTCAGTTGAGTGGATGATAGAAAATTGCTATTATTGTTTTTTTCTTTGAAGTAAATTTAGCCCACTTTTGCTAAAATAGAAAATATAGGCTACTGATGGTGCCTTGAATACCGGTTTCTTTCATTTAATTTTCATGTTATGGGGATTTTTATATAAAGGAAATTTGTCTTTTGTGTCTGTTGAAAATTAAAGATTACTGACAGAGCCATAAGAAAATATTGCTTTATTTATCTGATCATATTGGAATATATTTGTTAGGTTTTCAGTAGGTTCAATTAGGTTCACTAGACTATATGCGTCATTTAAAACATTTTCAATGAACATTCGAACAGTCCGGCCCTCGGCTTTAGCTAACGTTTTTCAATTGAAAACTTGCTGCCCCACAAAGAACTGACAATGTTTCATATTTTGTTTTGGAAATATGTGGATTTCCAAGTGGATGCATGGTAGGGTAGCCCAGTTGATACCGTTTCTGGCCAGAAAATATTTGATCTGTTTTTCCGGTGAACCAAGGACAGTAAAATCTGAACCCGTCACAGAGTATTGAGTACAGGGTTCTATGCTGTAAAGGTTATCACTCAGGACTCTGAATCCTACAATCCGAGTTTAAATCTTGGACGATCCTACCATGTCAATTAATTTGCCTCGTGGAACTAGAATATAGCTGTCCAAATATTGTTGTCAGTTGAAAGTATTTGCAACACGTGAAGGAACGACAGTCCGCTGTTGCAAATTAAACGCAGATTTTTTTTTCAATTTCCATTTGGACTTATAATATGGTTCTATGGTGTAATGGTTAGCACTCTGGACTTTGAATCCAGTGATCCGAGTTCAAATCTCGGTAGAACCTTCCTGTTTTTTTGTGCTGAATTATTCACATGGCCAACCAATAATCTCATAATCTGCTGTTTATCCGCTGTACTAAGGACAGGAAAATCGGAACTCTACAATAATTACTCTGTATGAGGTTCTATGGTGTAATGGTTAGCACTCAGGACTCTGAATCCTGCGATCCGAGTTCAAATCTCGGTAGGACCTTCCATGATTTTGCAGTGACACACTCCTCCCCTGTCAACTTTAAAATAGTTGTGCGTGAAAGAAACAAGTGGGTGGGAGTCGATAAGCACTCTTGTTACGCACAAATGGTTAGCCTACGGTAAATGCATACTATGAGTCCCTGGTACGTTTTTTAATTGAAAACTTGCTGCCCCACAAAGAACTGACAATGTTTCATATTTTGTTCACACTCATCACTTCATTCGTGTTGGAAATATGTGGATTTCCAAGTGGATGCATGGTAGGGTAGCCCAGTTGATACCGTTTCTGGCCAGAAAATATTTGATCTGTTTTTCCGGTGAACCAAGGACAGTAAAATCTGAACCCGTCACAGAGTATTGAGTACAGGGTTCTATGCTGTAAAGGTTATCACTCAGGACTCTGAATCCTACAATCCGAGTTTAAATCTTGGACAATCCTACCATGTCAATTAATTTGCCTCGTGGAACTAGAATATAGCTGTCCAAATATTGTTGTCAGTTGAAAGTATTTGCAACACGTGAAGGAACGACAGTCCGCTGTTGCAAATTAAACGCAGATTTTTTTTTTTTCAATTTCCATTTGGATTTAGAATATGGTTCTATGGTGTAATGGTTAGCACTCTGGACTTTGAATCCAGTGATCCGAGTTCAAATCTCGGTAGAACCTTCCTGTTTTTGTGCTGAATTATTCACATGGCCAACCAATAATCTCATAATCTGCTGTTTATCCGGTGTACAAATGACAGGAAAATCAGAACTCTACAATAATGACTCTATCCTATGGGGTTCTATGGTGTCAACTTTAAAATAGTTGTGCGTGAAAGAAACAAGTGGGTGGGAGTCGATAAGCATGGTTAGCACTCAGGACTGAATCCTGCGATCTGAGTTCAAATCTCGGTAGGACCTACCTTGATTTTGCAGTGAATCCTCCAATCAAAGAACTGACAATGTTTCATATTTTGTTCACACTCGTCACTTTATGTGGATTTCCAAGTGGATGCATGGTAGGGTAGCCCAGTTGAACCGTTTCTGGCCAGAAAATATTTGATCTTTTTTTCCGGTGAACCAAGGACAGTAAAATCTGAACCCGTCACAGAGTATTGAGTTCTATGCTGTAAAGGTTATCACTCAGGACTCTGAATCCTACAATCCGAGTTTAAATCAATCCTACCATGTCAATTAATTTGCCTCGTGGAACTAGAATATAGCTGTCCAAATATTGTTGTCAGTTGAAAGTATTTGCAACACGTGAAGGAACGACAGTCCGCTGTTGCAAATTAAACGCAGATTTTTTTTTTTCAATTTCCATTTGGATTTAGAATATGGTTCTATGGTGTAATGGTTAGCACTCTGGACTTTGAATCCAGTGATCCGAGTTCAAATCTCGGTAGAACCTTCCTGTTTTTTTGTGCTGAATTATTCACATGGCCAACCAATAATCTCATAATCTGCTGTTTATCCGGTGTACTAAGGACAGGAAAATCGGAACTCTACAATAATTACTCTGTATGAGGTTCTATGGTGTAATGGTTAGCACTCAGGACTCTGAATCCTGCGATCTGAGTTCAAATCTCGGTAGGACCTTCCATGATTTTGCAGTGACACACTCCTCCCCTGTCAACTTTAAAATAGTTGTGCGTGAAAGAAACAAGTGGGTGGGAGTCGATAAGCACTCTTGTTACGCACAAATGGTTAGCCTACGGTAAATGCATACTATGAGTCCCTGGTACGTTTTTAATTGAAAACTTGCTGCCCCACAAAGAACTGACAATGTTTCATATTTTGTTCACACTCGTCACTTCATTCGTGTTGGAAATATGTGGATTTCCAAGTGGATGCATGGTAGGGTAGCCCAGTTGATACCGTTTCTGGCCAGAAAATATTTGATCTGTTTTTCCGGTGAACCAAGGACAGTAAAATCTGAACCCGTCACAGAGTATTGAGTACAGGGTTCTATGCTGTAAAGGTTATCACTCAGGACTCTGAATCCTACAATCCGAGTTTAAATCTTGGACGATCCTACCATGTCAATTAATTTGCCTCGTGGAACTAGAATATAGCTGTCCAAATATTGTTGTCAGTTGAAAGTATTTGCAACACGTGAAGGAACGACAGTCCGCTGTTGCAAATTAAACGCAGATTTTTTTTTCAATTTCCATTTGGACTTATAATATGGTTCTATGGTGTAATGGTTAGCACTCTGGACTTTGAATCCAGTGATCCGAGTTCAAATCTCGGTAGAACCTTCCTGTTTTTTTGTGCTGAATTATTCACATGGCCAACCAATAATCTCATAATCTGCTGTTTATCCGCTGTACTAAGGACAGGAAAATCGGAACTCTACAATAATTACTCTGTATGAGGTTCTATGGTGTAATGGTTAGCACTCAGGACTCTGAATCCTGCGATCCGAGTTCAAATCTCGGTAGGACCTTCCATGATTTTGCAGTGACACACTCCTCCCCTGTCAACTTTAAAATAGTTGTGCGTGAAAGAAACAAGTGGGTGGGAGTCGATAAGCACTCTTGTTACGCACAAATGGTTAGCCTACGGTAAATGCATACTATGAGTCCCTGGTACGTTTTTTAATTGAAAACTTGCTGCCCCACAAAGAACTGACAATGTTTCATATTTTGTTCACACTCATCACTTCATTCGTGTTGGAAATATGTGGATTTCCAAGTGGATGCATGGTAGGGTAGCCCAGTTGATACCGTTTCTGGCCAGAAAATATTTGATCTGTTTTTCCGGTGAACCAAGGACAGTAAAATCTGAACCCGTCACAGAGTATTGAGTACAGGGTTCTATGCTGTAAAGGTTATCACTCAGGACTCTGAATCCTACAATCCGAGTTTAAATCTTGGACGATCCTACCATGTCAATTAATTTGCCTCGTGGAACTAGAATATAGCTGTCCAAATATTGTTGTCAGTTGAAAGTATTTGCAACACGTGAAGGAACGACAGTCCGCTGTTGCAAATTAAACGCAGATTTTTTTTTCAATTTCCATTTGGATTTATAATATGGTTCTATGGTGTAATGGTTAGCACTCTGGACTTTGAATCCAGTGATCCGAGTTCAAATCTCGGTAGAACCTTCCTGTTTTTTTGTGCTGAATTATTCACATGGCCAACCAATAATCTCATAATCTGCTGTTTATCCGCTGTACTAAGGACAGGAAAATCGGAACTCTACAATAATTACTCTGTATGAGGTTCTATGGTGTAATGGTTAGCACTCAGGACTCTGAATCCTGCGATCCGAGTTCAAATCTCGGTAGGACCTTCCATGATTTTGCAGTGACACACTCCTCCCCTGTCAACTTTAAAATAGTTGTGCGTGAAAGAAACAAGTGGGTGGGAGTCGATAAGCACTCTTGTTACGCACAAATGGTTAGCCTACGGTAAATGCATACTATGAGTCCCTGGTACGTTTTTAATTGAAAACTTGCTGCCCCACAAAGAACTGACAATGTTTCATATTTTGTTCACACTCGTCACTTCATTCGTGTTGGAAATATGTGGATTTCCAAGTGGATGCATGGTAGGGTAGCCCAGTTGATACCGTTTCTGGCCAGAAAATATTTGATCTTTTTTTCCGGTGAACCAAGGACAGTAAAATCTGAACCCGTCACAGAGTATTGAGTTCTATGCTGTAAAGGTTATCACTCAGGACTCTGAATCCTACAATCCGAGTTTAAATCTTGGACGATCCTACCATGTCAATTAATTTGCCTCGTGGAACTAGAATATAGCTGTCCAAATATTGTTGTCAGTTGAAAGTATTTGCAACACGTGAAGGAACGACAGTCCGCTGTTGCAAATTAAACGCAGATTTTTTTTTCAATTTCCATTTGGACTTATAATATGGTTCTATGGTGTAATGGTTAGCACTCTGGACTTTGAATCCAGTGATCCGAGTTCAAATCTCGGTAGAACCTTCCTGTTTTTTTGTGCTGAATTATTCACATGGCCAACCAATAATCTCATAATCTGCTGTTTATCCGCTGTACTAAGGACAGGAAAATGGAACTCTACAATAATTACTCTGTATGAGGTTCTATGGTGTAATGGTTAGCACTCAGGACTCTGAATCCTGCGATCCGAGTTCAAATCTCGGTAGGACTTCCTTGATTTTTACACACTCCTCCCCTGTCAACTTTAAGTGAAAGAAACATCGATAAGCACTCTTGTTACGCACAAATCTTAAATGCCTATGAGTCCCTGGTACGTTTTTTAATTGAAAACTTTTACAAAAACTGACAATGTTTCATATTTTGTGCATTCACCTTCATGACAATGCATGGTGGGACAGTCAGAAAATATTTGATCTGTTTTTTAACAATAGTGCATCTAAAACTTAGGGGGGTGGGGTGTCCAAATATTGTTGAGGGATTACTTAACCTATCCTGTATTCCTTAAAGAGGTGGGGTTTTGTCTTAAAGGTTGATTGACTCCGCTGTCCTGTGTAATGTTTCAGGGAGTTTGTTCCACCATTGAGTTCAGGGCAGCGAACAGTTTTGACTGGGCTGAGCGGGAGCATGGTACTTCCTCAGTTAAGGCTGTTTTCAGGCCAGAGGTGGAAACGCATTTGCCCTTGTTTGGGTGTAGGGCCTGATCAGAGCCTGGAGGTACTGAGGTCTGTTCCCCTCACAGCTCCGTAGGCAAGCACCATGGTCTTGTAGCGGATCAGGAAAAGCTTCAACTGGAAGCCAGTGGAGAAACGGAGGAGCGGGGTGACGTGAGCACAAAGAACTTGGGAAGGTTGAAACCAGACAAAGGCTGCAATGTTTCATATTCTGGATTGAGTTGAAGGGGTTTAATGGCACAGGCAGTTGATAGCCCAGCCAAATATTGTTGCAGTAATCCAGACAGGAGATGACAAGTGCCTGGATTAGGACCTGCGCCGTTCCTGCTGAGGCAGGGTCTGAATCCTACTCTGCGGATGTTGTAGAGCATGAACCTGCCTCAGGAACGGGCCATTGTTGCCTTGATGTTAGTTGAGAACGACAGGGTGTTGTCAGGATTTTTCACACCATTTCCAGGTTCTTGGTGCTAATGGGTTAGCACTCTGGACTTTGAATCCAGTGATCCGAGTTCAAATCGGGTAGAACCTTCCTGTTTTTTTGTGCTGAATTATTCACAGGAACCAATAATCTCATCTCCTGTTTCTTGCCGACAGGTTCAACTTGAGGTGGTGATCCGTCATCCACACTCAGGACTCTGAATCTGCGATCAGACATGCAGACCTACCATGATGCAGTGCCACCTGGTCATCAGAAGGGGGAAAGGAGAAGATTAATTTGTTACGTCAAATGCATAGCAATGATAAGAGAGACCATGTGAGGTTTTGACAGAAAGTGACTTGGTGCTGCCCGACAAAGAACTGACAATGTTTCAGATTTTGGGGACACCAGTGGTGACTTCGCGTGTTGAAATATGTGGATTTCAAGTGGATGCCACCTGGTAGGTAGCCCACCTGTCAGGTAGGACAGCAATCCAAGCGTTTTCCGGTGCCAAGGACAGTAAAATGAACTCGGTAGAGTTCTATGGTAAAGGAGGATCTGACTCTGAATTCACAGTAAATCTTCGAATGTCAATTAATTTGCCGTGGACTAGAATCTAGCTGATGAGAGCAACAGAGGAGAGAGAGTTAGCAATTTATTTGCAGTAATATGGTTCTATGGTGTAATGTTTAGCACAGAGGAGAGCAGTCTCAGTTGAATGACTAAGTCTTGAAACCAATGACTGATTTGGATCAAGGAAGGTCATTCAGAGAGAGATAGCTGCTGGCCAAATACCATGTCAATTTTTGTTGTCACGTTCAAGAGTTTTGGAGAAAAGAAAGAAGGGATACTGGTCTGTAATTGTTGACATCGGAGGGATCGAGTGTTTTTTTCAATTTCAACTCTCGCTTCTTGAAGACGGTTCTAAGGTGTAACGTTTAGCACGGTCTGGATGAGTTGATCCAGATGAGGTGAGGTAATCGTTTCTGGAGAAGGTCTCCGTGAAATGGTCTGGAGTAAGAGAGGGTTCTATGCTGGGATCACTCAGGGAATCAAGCGAGGGCGATCCTACCATGTCAATTGTGCCTGTGGTTAGAATATAGCTGTCAAAATTGTTGACAGTTGAGATTTCATCTGGAACGACAGTCCGGGATTAAAGAGGTCATTTCCAGCATATAATAGGTTCTATGGTGCAATGTTAGCACTCTGGACTTTGAATCGTTTGTGATCCGAGGTTCAAATCTCGGTAGGACCTCCTTTTTCAAAATGGTTGACCAGAAAATCTCATTGCTGTTTATCCTGCAAGGACAGGGAGGAAGGGGGGATTTCGGAGGATTCAGGAGGGGGAGACTCAGGTGGAAAAGAGCTTCTAGGGTTAGAGGCAGAAGCTTGTCAATTTAGCGTGGTAGAAAGTGGCTTTAGCAGCAGAGACAGAGGAGGAAAATGTAGAGATGTGGAGGAGGGAGTGAAAGGATGCCAGGTCCGCAGGGATTTTGTTCCTCCATTTCCCTCGGCTGCCAAAGAACTTGGAGCCCTGTTCTGTGATTTCCAAGTGATGTCATGGTACGGAGCCCAGTTGATACCGTTTCTGGCCAGAAAATATTTGACATTTTTTCAAGGGATGAACCAAGGACAGTAAAATTGAACCAGTCACAGAGTAGGTGGGTTCTAGAAGGTTTGCTGGAGGGAAGAGATGATACCAGGACTGGAAGAGGAGAATATTGTTGCAGGGGAGTTTAAAGGTTGGAAATTCGCTACCATGTAGGGGCAGTTAGAACCTTCCTGTTTTTTTGTTGAATTATTCACATGGATCTGCTGTTTAGAGGACAGGAAAAGAACTCTACAATAATTACTCAAGGTTCTATGGTGTGGTTAGCACTCAGGAGACTTGGATCTCGGTAGGGGAGTTTTGCAACTCCTCCCCTGTCAAGTTGTGCGTGGAAGAAGCACTCAGCACAAATGTTCTAGTAAAGATGACGTTTTTTTTGAAAACTTGCTGCCCCACAAAGAACTTGTTTCATATTTTGCCTTGTGAGTATGGGGGGAAGGTGAGAGGGTGAATCCTACCCGTGGAAATGTCCAAATATTAGCACTCTGGACTTTGAATCCAGTGATTTGCAAATCTCTGTAGAACCTTCCTATTTTTTTTGTGCTGAATTATTGGAATCCGCTGTACTAAGGACAGAAAATCGGAACTCTACAATAATTACTCTGTATGAGGTTCTATGGTGTAATGGTTAGCACTCAGGACTCTGAATCCTGATCCGGATGGTCAAAAGAGGAGAGGAGTGGAAAGAAGGAGGCAAGTGGATGCATGGTAGGGTAGCCCAGTTGATACCGTTTCTGGCCAGAAAATATTTGATCTGTTTTTCCGGTGAACCAAGGACAGTAAAATCTGAACCCGTCACAGAGTATTGAGTTCTATGCTGTAAAGGTTATCACTCAGGACTCTGGGGAGGTTAAAAGATCCTACCATGAACTGTGAACTAGAATATAGCTGTCCTCAGTTGAAAGTATTTATCAAGGCATCAAGCTGTTGCAAATTAAACTCTCCGGTAGGAATTTCCTGGATTTAGAATATGGTTCTATGGTGTAATGTTAGCACTCTGGACTTTGAAAGGGCTGTAGAACTGTGATTCAGCATGGAATCTCATAATCTGCTGTTTATCCGGTGTACTAAGGACAGGAAAATGGAACTCTACAATAATTACTCTGTAAGGTTCTATGGTGTAATGGTTAGCACTCAGGACTCTGAATCCTGGGAGAGTTCAAATCTCGGTAGGACCACCCACCCAGCTGACCAGATGCCTCCCTGTCAACTTTAAAATAGGTGTGCGTGAAAGAAACACGTGGGTGGGACGATAAGCACTCTTGTTAGCACAAAGCAGTAGGTAAATGCATACAGAGTTGTCTGAAAACTTGGTGATCCATGTTTCCGTCAGGGCCAAAAGTCGAGGGACTGGAGGGAGGCATGGGCTGAGATGAACTCTGCCTTGTTGACCGCAGATTGGCAGTTCCAGAGGCTACCGGAGATCTGGCCAGGAACTGAAACTCCACGTGGGTCAATCCGAGTTTAAATCTGGGACCTACCAGTTGTATTTGTTTCGTGGAACCAGAATATAGCTGTCCAAATATTTTGTAGTTGGTCTGTGCAAGAGTGAGGACAGGATAAACTGACACATTTAGTTGACAGGCTATGAAGTTCTATAATGTAAAGAGATTGAATGACAAGTGGACTACAAACGTCCTCGAATTGTTCAGAACCAGTTAAATCTGCAAGAATTTATTGACTAAAATGATTAAAATGATACAGTACTGCTGAAGTTCTAGGCCAGCTGGCAATATTGTCCTGCGTCAGTTGAAACTAGGACACTAATCAAGTCGTTCCGTCAAGTGTAATAGTTTCTGCAGTGTTGCTATTCGGGGCTAGCAGGCTAGCTAGCAGTGTTTTTACGTTATTTCCATTAAAATTTGACAATAGATGTTTCTATTTTGGAACCTAGAAAATCGCTCTAGACTACACAATTATCTTTGATACAAAGACGGCTATGTAGCTAGCTAAGTAGCTACGTTATCATCAGGACTCTGAAAATCCGAGTTTAAATCAAATCCGTTGTACTGTAATGAAAAATGAAGTGTCCAAAAATGTGATACAACCTGTGAATGCTTCCGCTGTAGTTTTTTATTTCCATTTGGAAGACGTAATATGGTTCTATGGTTAATTAGCACTCTGGACTTTGGCCAGTGCTAGTTCAAGTAGAACCTTCCTGTTTTTTTGTGCTGAATTATTCACATGGCCAACCATAATCTCATAATCTGCTGTTTATCCCTGTACTAAGGACAGGAAAATCGGAACTCTACAATAATTACTCTGTATGAGGTTCTATGGTGTAATGGTTAGCACTCAGGACTCTGAATCCTGGATCCGAGTTCAAATCTCGGTAGGACCTTCCATGATTTTGCAGTGACACACTCCTCCCCTGTCAACTTTAAAATAGTTGTGCGTGAAAGAAACAAGTGGGTGGGAGTCGATAAGCACTCTTGTTACGCACAAATGGTTAGCCTACGGTAAATGCATACTATGAGTCCCTGGTACGTTTTTTAATTGAAAACTTGCTGCCCCACAAAGAACTGACAATGTTTCATATTTTGTTCACACTCGTCACTTCATTCGTGTTGGAAATAGTGGATTTCCAAGTGGATGCATGGTAGGGTAGCCCAGTTGATACCGTTTCTGGCCAGAAAATATTTGATATTTTTTTCCGGTGAACCAAGGACAGTAAAATCTGAACCCGTCACAGAGTATTGAGTTCTATGCTGTAAAGGTTATCACTCAGGACTCTGAATCCTACAATCCGAGTTTAAATCTTGGACGATCCTACCATGTCAATTAATTTGCCTCGTGGAACTAGAATATAGCTGTCCAAATATTGTTGTCAGTTGAAAGTATTTGCAACACGTGAAGGAACGACAGTCCGCTGTTGCAAATTAAACGCAGATTTTTTTTTTTTTTCAATTTCCATTTGGATTTAGAATATGGTTCTATGGTGTAATGGTTAGCACTCTGGACTTTGAATCCAGTGATCCGAGTTCAAATCTCGGTAGAACCTTCCTGTTTTTTTGTGCTGAATTATTCACATGGCCAACCAATAATCTCATAATCTGCTGTTTATCCGCTGTACTAAGGACAGAAATCGGAACTCTACAATAATTACTCTGTATGAGGTTCTATGGTGTAATGGTTAGCACTCAGGACTCTGAATCCTGCGATCCGAGTTCAAATCTCGGTAGGACCTTCCATGATTTTGCAGTGACACACTCCTCCCCTGTCAACTTTAAAATAGTTGTGCGTGAAAGAAACAAGTGGGTGGGAGTCGATAAGCACTCTTGTTACGCACAAATGGTTAGCCTACGGTAAATGCATACTATGAGTCCCTGGTACGTTTTTTAATTGAAAACTTGCTGCCCCACAAAGAACTGACAATGTTTCATATTTTGTTCACACTCGTCACTTCATTCGTGTTGGAAATATGTGGATTTCCAAGTGGATGCATGGTAGGGTAGCCCAGTTGATACCGTTTCTGGCCAGAAAATATTTGATCTGTTTTTCCGGTGAACCAAGGACAGTAAAATCTGAACCCGTCACAGAGTATTGAGGGTTCTATGCTGTAAAGGTTATCACTCAGGACTCTGAATCCTACAATCCGAGTTTAAATCTTGGACGATCCTACCATGTCAATTAATTTGCCTCGTGGAACTAGAATATAGCTGTCCAAATATTGTTGTCAGTTGAAAGTATTTGCAACACGTGAAGGAACGACAGTCCGCTGTTGCAAATTAAACGCAGATTTTTTTTTTTCAATTTCCATTTGGACTTATAATATGGTTCTATGGTGTAATGGTTAGCACTCTGGACTTTGAATCCAGTGATCCGAGTTCAAATCTCGGTAGAACCTTCCTGTTTTTTTGTGCTGAATTATTCACATGGCCAACCAATAATCTCATAATCTGCTGTTTATCCGCTGTACTAAGGACAGGAAAATCGGAACTCTACAATAATTACTCTGTATGAGGTTCTATGGTGTAATGGTTAGCACTCAGGACTCTGAATCCTGCGATCCGAGTTCAAATCTCGGTAGGACCTTCCATGATTTTGCAGTGACACACTCCTCCCCTGTCAACTTTAAAATAGTTGTGCGTGAAAGAAACAAGTGGGTGGGAGTCGATAAGCACTCTTGTTACGCACAAATGGTTAGCCTACGGTAAATGCATACTATGAGTCCCTGGTACGTTTTTTAATTGAAAACTTGCTGCCCCACAAAGAACTGACAATGTTTCATATTTTGTTCACACTCATCACTTCATTCGTGTTGGAAATATGTGGATTTCCAAGTGGATGCATGGTAGGGTAGCCCAGTTGATACCGTTTCTGGCCAGAAAATATTTGATATTTTTTTCCGGTGAACCAAGGACAGTAAAATCTGAACCCGTCACAGAGTATTGAGTACAGGGTTCTATGCTGTAAAGGTTATCACTCAGGACTCTGAATCCTACAATCCGAGTTTAAATCTTGGACGATCCTACCATGTCAATTAATTTGCCTCGTGGAACTAGAATATAGCTGTCCAAATATTGTTGTCAGTTGAAAGTATTTGCAACACGTGAAGGAACGACAGTCCGCTGTTGCAAATTAAACGCAGATTTTTTTTTTTTTTTCAATTTCCATTTGGACTTATAATATGGTTCTATGGTGTAATGGTTAGCACTCTGGACTTTGAATCCAGTGATCCGAGTTCAAATCTCGGTAGAACCTTCCTGTTTTTTTGTGCTGAATTATTCACATGGCCAACCAATAATCTCATAATCTGCTGTTTATCCGCTGTACTAAGGACAGGAAAATCGGAACTCTACAATAATTACTCTGTATGAGGTTCTATGGTGTAATGGTTAGCACTCAGGACTCTGAATCCTGCGATCCGAGTTCAAATCTCGGTAGGACCTTCCATGATTTTGCAGTGACACACTCCTCCCCTGTCAACTTTAAAATAGTTGTGCGTGAAAGAAACAAGTGGGTGGGAGTCGATAAGCACTCTTGTTACGCACAAATGGTTAGCCTACGGTAAATGCATACTATGAGTCCCTGGTACGTTTTTTAATTGAAAACTTGCTGCCCCACAAAGAACTGACAATGTTTCATATTTTGTTCACACTCATCACTTCATTCGTGTTGGAAATATGTGGATTTCCAAGTGGATGCATGGTAGGGTAGCCCAGTTGATACCGTTTCTGGCCAGAAAATATTTGATCTTTTTTCCGGTGAACCAAGGACAGTAAAATCTGAACCCGTCACAGAGTATTGAGTTCTATGCTGTAAAGGTTATCACTCAGGACTCTGAATCCTACAATCCGAGTTTAAATCTTGGACGATCCTACCATGTCAATTAATTTGCCTCGTGGAACTAGAATATAGCTGTCCAAATATTGTTGTCAGTTGAAAGTATTTGCAACACGTGAAGGAACGACAGTCCGCTGTTGCAAATTAAACGCAGATTTTTTTTTCAATTTCCATTTGGACTTATAATATGGTTCTATGGTGTAATGGTTAGCACTCTGGACTTTGAATCCAGTGATCCGAGTTCAAATCTCGGTAGAACCTTCCTGTTTTTTTGTGCTGAATTATTCACATGGCCAACCAATAATCTCATAATCTGCTGTTTATCCGCTGTACTAAGGACAGGAAAATCGGAACTCTACAATAATTACTCTGTATGAGGTTCTATGGTGTAATGGTTAGCACTCAGGACTCTGAATCCTGCGATCCGAGTTCAAATCTCGGTAGGACCTTCCATGATTTTGCAGTGACACACTCCTCCCCTGTCAACTTTAAAATAGTTGTGCGTGAAAGAAACAAGTGGGTGGGAGTCGATAAGCACTCTTGTTACGCACAAATGGTTAGCCTACGGTAAATGCATACTATGAGTCCCTGGTACGTTTTTTAATTGAAAACTTGCTGCCCCACAAAGAACTGACAATGTTTCATATTTTGTTCACACTCGTCACTTCATTCGTGTTGGAAATATGTGGATTTCCAAGTGGATGCATGGTAGGGTAGCCCAGTTGATACCGTTTCTGGCCAGAAAATATTTGATCTTTTTTTCCGGTGAACCAAGGACAGTAAAATCTGAACCCGTCACAGAGTATTGAGTTCTATGCTGTAAAGGTTATCACTCAGGACTCTGAATCCTACAATCCGAGTTTAAATCTTGGACGATCCTACCATGTCAATTAATTTGCCTCGTGGAACTAGAATATAGCTGTCCAAATATTGTTGTCAGTTGAAAGTATTTGCAACACGTGAAGGAACGACAGTCCGCTGTTGCAAATTAAACGCAGATTTTTTTTTTTTCAATTTCCATTTGGACTTATAATATGGTTCTATGGTGTAATGGTTAGCACTCTGGACTTTGAATCCAGTGATCCGAGTTCAAATCTCGGTAGAACCTTCCTGTTTTTTTGTGCTGAATTATTCACATGGCCAACCAATAATCTCATAATCTGCTGTTTATCCGCTGTACTAAGGACAGGAAAATCGGAACTCTACAATAATTACTCTGTATGAGGTTCTATGGTGTAATGGTTAGCACTCAGGACTCTGAATCCTGCGATCCGAGTTCAAATCTCGGTAGGACCTTCCATGATTTTGCAGTGACACACTCCTCCCCTGTCAACTTTAAAATAGTTGTGCGTGAAAGAAACAAGTGGGTGGGAGTCGATAAGCACTCTTGTTACGCACAAATGGTTAGCCTACGGTAAATGCATACTATGAGTCCCTGGTACGTTTTTTAATTGAAAACTTGCTGCCCCACAAAGAACTGACAATGTTTCATATTTTGTTCACACTCGTCACTTCATTCGTGTTGGAAATATGTGGATTTCCAAGTGGATGCATGGTAGGGTAGCCCAGTTGATACCGTTTCTGGCCAGAAAATATTTGATCTTTTTTCCGGTGAACCAAGGACAGTAAAATCTGAACCCGTCACAGAGTATTGAGTTCTATGCTGTAAAGGTTATCACTCAGGACTCTGAATCCTACAATCCGAGTTTAAATCTTGGACGATCCTACCATGTCAATTAATTTGCCTCGTGGAACTAGAATATAGCTGTCCAAATATTGTTGTCAGTTGAAAGTATTTTACACGTGAAGGAACGACAGTCCGCTGTTGCAAATTAAACGCAGATTTTTTTTTCAATTTCCATTTGGACTTATAATATGGTTCTATGGTGTAATGGTTAGCACTCTGGACTTTGAATCCAGTGATCCGAGTTCAAATCTCGGTAGAACCTTCCTGTTTTTTTGTGCTGAATTATTCACATGGCCAACCAATAATCTCATAATCTGCTGTTTATCCGCTGTACTAAGGACAGGAAAATCGGAACTCTACAATAATTACTCTGTATGAGGTTCTATGGTGTAATGGTTAGCACTCAGGACTCTGAATCCTGCGATCCGAGTTCAAATCTCGGTAGGACCTTCCATGATTTTGCAGTGACACACTCCTCCCCTGTCAACTTTAAAATAGTTGTGCGTGAAAGAAACAAGTGGGTGGGAGTCGATAAGCACTCTTGTTACGCACAAATGGTTAGCCTACGGTAAATGCATACTATGAGTCCCTGGTACGTTTTTTAATTGAAAACTGTTGCTGCCCCACAAAGAACTGACAATGTTTCATATTTTGTTCACACTCGTCACTTCATTCGTGTTGGAAATATGTGGATTTCCAAGTGGATGCATGGTAGGGTAGCCCAGTTGATACCGTTTCTGGCCAGAAAATATTTGATCTTTTTTTCCGGTGAACCAAGGACAGTAAAATCTGAACCCGTCACAGAGTATTGAGTTCTATGCTGTAAAGGTTATCACTCAGGACTCTGAATCCTACAATCCGAGTTTAAATCTTGGACGATCCTACCATGTCAATTAATTTGCCTCGTGGAACTAGAATATAGCTGTCCAAATATTGTTGTCAGTTGAAAGTATTTGCAACACGTGAAGGAACGACAGTCCGCTGTTGCAAATTAAACGCAGATTTTTTTTTTCAATTTCCATTTGGACTTATAATATGGTTCTATGGTGTAATGGTTAGCACTCTGGACTTTGAATCCAGTGATCCGAGTTCAAATCTCGGTAGAACCTTCCTGTTTTTTTGTGCTGAATTATTCACATGGCCAACCAATAATCTCATAATCTGCTGTTTATCCGCTGTACTAAGGACAGGAAAATCGGAACTCTACAATAATTACTCTGTATGAGGTTCTATGGTGTAATGGTTAGCACTCAGGACTCTGAATCCTGCGATCCGAGTTCAAATCTCGGTAGGACCTTCCATGATTTTGCAGTGACACACTCCTCCCCTGTCAACTTTAAAATAGTTGTGCGTGAAAGAAACAAGTGGGTGGGAGTCGATAAGCACTCTTGTTACGCACAAATGGTTAGCCTACGGTAAATGCATACTATGAGTCCCTGGTACGTTTTTTAATTGAAAACTTGCTGCCCCACAAAGAACTGACAATGTTTCATATTTTGTTCACACTCGTCACTTCATTCGTGTTGGAAATATGTGGATTTCCAAGTGGATGCATGGTAGGGTAGCCCAGTTGATACCGTTTCTGGCCAGAAAATATTTGATATTTTTTTCCGGTGAACCAAGGACAGTAAAATCTGAACCCGTCACAGAGTATTGAGTTCTATGCTGTAAAGGTTATCACTCAGGACTCTGAATCCTACAATCCGAGTTTAAATCTTGGACGATCCTACCATGTCAATTAATTTGCCTCGTGGAACTAGAATATAGCTGTCCAAATATTGTTGTCAGTTGAAAGTATTTGCAACACGTGAAGGAACGACAGTCCGCTGTTGCAAATTAAACGCAGATTTTTTTTTTTTTCAATTTCCATTTGGACTTATAATATGGTTCTATGGTGTAATGGTTAGCACTCTGGACTTTGAATCCAGTGATCCGAGTTCAAATCTCGGTAGAACCTTCCTGTTTTTTTGTGCTGAATTATTCACATGGCCAACCAATAATCTCATAATCTGCTGTTTATCCGCTGTACTAAGGACAGGAAAATCGGAACTCTACAATAATTACTCTGTATGAGGTTCTATGGTGTAATGGTTAGCACTCAGGACTCTGAATCCTGCGATCCGAGTTCAAATCTCGGTAGGACCTTCCATGATTTTGCAGTGACACACTCCTCCCCTGTCAACTTTAAAATAGTTGTGCGTGAAAGAAACAAGTGGGTGGGAGTCGATAAGCACTCTTGTTACGCACAAATGGTTAGCCTACGGTAAATGCATACTATGAGTCCCTGGTACGTTTTTTAATTGAAAACTTGCTGCCCCACAAAGAACTGACAATGTTTCATATTTTGTTCACACTCGTCACTTCATTCGTGTTGGAAATATGTGGATTTCCAAGTGGATGCATGGTAGGGTAGCCCAGTTGATACCGTTTCTGGCCAGAAAATATTTGATCTTTTTTCCGGTGAACCAAGGACAGTAAAATCTGAACCCGTCACAGAGTATTGAGTTCTATGCTGTAAAGGTTATCACTCAGGACTCTGAATCCTACAATCCGAGTTTAAATCTTGGACGATCCTACCATGTCAATTAATTTGCCTCGTGGAACTAGAATATAGCTGTCCAAATATTGTTGTCAGTTGAAAGTATTTGCAACACGTGAAGGAACGACAGTCCGCTGTTGCAAATTAAACGCAGATTTTTTTTTTTCAATTTCCATTTGGACTTATAATATGGTTCTATGGTGTAATGGTTAGCACTCTGGACTTTGAATCCAGTGATCCGAGTTCAAATCTCGGTAGAACCTTCCTGTTTTTTTGTGCTGAATTATTCACATGGCCAACCAATAATCTCATAATCTGCTGTTTATCCGCTGTACTAAGGACAGGAAAATCGGAACTCTACAATAATTACTCTGTATGAGGTTCTATGGTGTAATGGTTAGCACTCAGGACTCTGAATCCTGCGATCCGAGTTCAAATCTCGGTAGGACCTTCCATGATTTTGCAGTGACACACTCCTCCCCTGTCAACTTTAAAATAGTTGTGCGTGAAAGAAACAAGTGGGTGGGAGTCGATAAGCACTCTTGTTACGCACAAATGGTTAGCCTACGGTAAATGCATACTATGAGTCCCTGGTACGTTTTTTAATTGAAAACTTGCTGCCCCACAAAGAACTGACAATGTTTCATATTTTGTTCACACTCATCACTTCATTCGTGTTGGAAATATGTGGATTTCCAAGTGGATGCATGGTAGGGTAGCCCAGTTGATACCGTTTCTGGCCAGAAAATATTTGATCTTTTTTCCGGTGAACCAAGGACAGTAAAATCTGAACCCGTCACAGAGTATTGAGTTCTATGCTGTAAAGGTTATCACTCAGGACTCTGAATCCTACAATCCGAGTTTAAATCTTGGACGATCCTACCATGTCAATTAATTTGCCTCGTGGAACTAGAATATAGCTGTCCAAATATTGTTGTCAGTTGAAAGTATTTGCAACACGTGAAGGAACGACAGTCCGCTGTTGCAAATTAAACGCAGATTTTTTTTTCAATTTCCATTTGGACTTATAATATGGTTCTATGGTGTAATGGTTAGCACTCTGGACTTTGAATCCAGTGATCCGAGTTCAAATCTCGGTAGAACCTTCCTGTTTTTTTGTGCTGAATTATTCACATGGCCAACCAATAATCTCATAATCTGCTGTTTATCCGCTGTACTAAGGACAGGAAAATCGGAACTCTACAATAATTACTCTGTATGAGGTTCTATGGTGTAATGGTTAGCACTCAGGACTCTGAATCCTGCGATCCGAGTTCAAATCTCGGTAGGACCTTCCATGATTTTGCAGTGACACACTCCTCCCCTGTCAACTTTAAAATAGTTGTGCGTGAAAGAAACAAGTGGGTGGGAGTCGATAAGCACTCTTGTTACGCACAAATGG
This sequence comes from Oncorhynchus gorbuscha, assembly GCF_021184085.1. Lineage (NCBI taxonomy): Eukaryota > Metazoa > Chordata > Actinopteri > Salmoniformes > Salmonidae > Oncorhynchus > Oncorhynchus gorbuscha. The sequence goes on from NW_025746350.1 coordinate 75,005, forward strand.
TTAGCCTACGGTAAATGCATACTATGAGTCCCTGGTACGTTTTTTAATTGAAAACTTGCTGCCCCACAAAGAACTGACAATGTTTCATATTTTGTTCACACTCGTCACTTCATTCGTGTTGGAAATATGTGGATTTCCAAGTGGATGCATGGTAGGGTAGCCCAGTTGATACCGTTTCTGGCCAGAAAATATTTGATCTTTTTTCCGGTGAACCAAGGACAGTAAAATCTGAACCCGTCACAGAGTATTGAGTTCTATGCTGTAAAGGTTATCACTCAGGACTCTGAATCCTACAATCCGAGTTTAAATCTTGGACGATCCTACCATGTCAATTAATTTGCCTCGTGGAACTAGAATATAGCTGTCCAAATATTGTTGTCAGTTGAAAGTATTTGCAACACGTGAAGGAACGACAGTCCGCTGTTGCAAATTAAACGCAGATTTTTTTTTTTCAATTTCCATTTGGATTTAGAATATGGTTCTATGGTGTAATGTTTAGCACTCTGGACTTTGAATCCAGTGATCCGAGTTCAAATCTCGGTAGAACCTTCCTGTTTTTTTGTGCTGAATTATTCACATGGCCAACCAATAATCTCATAATCTGCTGTTTATCCGGTGTACTAAGGACAGGAAAATTGGAACTCTACACTTATTACTCTGTAAGGGGTTCTATGGTGTAATGGTTAGCACTCAGGACTCTGAATCCTGCGATCCGAGTTCAAATCTCGGTAGGACCTTCCATGATTTTGCAGTGACACACTCCTCCCCTGTCAACTTTAAAATAGTTGTGCGTGAAAGAAACAAGTGGGTGGGAGTCGATAAGCACTCTTGTTACGCAAATGGTTAGCCTACGGTAAATGCATACTATGAGTCCCTGGTACGTTTTTTAATTGAAAACTTGCTGCCCCACAAAGAACTGACAATGTTTCATATTTTGTTCACACTCGTCACTTCATTCGTGTTGGAAATATGTGGATTTCCAAGTGGATGCATGGTAGGGTAGCCCAGTTGATACCGTTTCTGGCCAGAAAATATTTGATATTTTTTTCCGGTGAACCAAGGACAGTAAAATCTGAACCCGTCACAGAGTATTGAGTTCTATGCTGTAAAGGTTATCACTCAGGACTCTGAATCCTACAATCCGAGTTTAAATCTTGGACGATCCTACCATGTCAATTAATTTGCCTCGTGGAACTAGAATATAGCTGTCCAAATATTGTTGTCAGTTGAAAGTATTTGCAACACGTGAAGGAACGACAGTCCGCTGTTGCAAATTAAACGCAGATTTTTTTTTTTTTTTCAATTTCCATTTGGACTTATAATATGGTTCTATGGTGTAATGGTTAGCACTCTGGACTTTGAATCCAGTGATCCGAGTTCAAATCTCGGTAGAACCTTCCTGTTTTTTTGTGCTGAATTATTCACATGGCCAACCAATAATCTCATAATCTGCTGTTTATCCGCTGTACTAAGGACAGGAAAATCGGAACTCTACAATAATTACTCTGTATGAGGTTCTATGGTGTAATGGTTAGCACTCAGGACTCTGAATCCTGCGATCCGAGTTCAAATCTCGGTAGGACCTTCCATGATTTTGCAGTGACACACTCCTCCCCTGTCAACTTTAAAATAGTTGTGCGTGAAAGAAACAAGTGGGTGGGAGTCGATAAGCACAAATGGTTAGCCTACGGTAAATGCATACTATGAGTCCCTGGTACGTTTTTTAATTGAAAACTTGCTGCCCCACAAAGAACTGACAATGTTTCATATTTTGTTCACACTCGTCACTTCATTCGTGTTGGAAATATGTGGATTTCCAAGTGGATGCATGGTAGGGTAGCCCAGTTGATACCGTTTCTGGCCAGAAAATATTTGATATTTTTTTCCGGTGAACCAAGGACAGTAAAATCTGAACCCGTCACAGAGTATTGAGTTCTATGCTGTAAAGGTTATCACTCAGGACTCTGAATCCTACAATCCGAGTTTAAATCTTGGACGATCCTACCATGTCAATTAATTTGCCTCGTGGAACTAGAATATAGCTGTCCAAATATTGTTGTCAGTTGAAAGTATTTGCAACACGTGAAGGAACGACAGTCCGCTGTTGCAAATTAAACGCATTTTTTTTTTTTTTTCAATTTCCATTTGGATTTAGAATATGGTTCTATGGTGTAATGTTTAGCACTCTGGACTTTGAATCCAGTGATCCGAGTTCAAATCTCGGTAGAACCTTCCTGTTTTTTTGTGCTGAATTATTCACATGGCCAACCAATAATCTCATAATCTGCTGTTTATCCGCTGTACTAAGGACAGGAAAATCGGAACTCTACAATAATTACTCTGTATGAGGTTCTATGGTGTAATGGTTAGCACTCAGGACTCTGAATCCTGCGATCCGAGTTCAAATCTCGGTAGGACCTTCCATGATTTTGCAGTGACACACTCCTCCCCTGTCAACTTTAAAATAGTTGTGCGTGAAAGAAACAAGTGGGTGGGAGTCGATAAGCACTCTTGTTACGCACAAATGGTTAGCCTACGGTAAATGCATACTATGAGTCCCTGGTACGTTTTTTAATTGAAAACTTGCTGCCCCACAAAGAACTGACAATGTTTCATATTTTGTTCACACTCATCACTTCATTCGTGTTGGAAATATGTGGATTTCCAAGTGGATGCATGGTGGTAGGGTAGCCCAGTTGATACCGTTTCTGGCCAGAAAATATTTGATCTTTTTTTCCGGTGAACCAAGGACAGTAAAATCTGAACCCGTCACAGAGTATTGAGGGTTCTATGCTGTAAAGGTTATCACTCAGGACTCTGAATCCTACAATCCGAGTTTAAATCTTGGACGATCCTACCATGTCAATTAATTTGCCTCGTGGAACTAGAATATAGCTGTCCAAATATTGTTGTCAGTTGAAAGTATTTGCAACACGTGAAGGAACGACAGTCCGCTGTTGCAAATTAAACGCAGAATTTTTTTTTTCAATTTCCATTTGGATTTATAATATGGTTCTATGGTGTAATGGTTAGCACTCTGGACTTTGAATCCAGTGATCCGAGTTCAAATCTCGGTAGAACCTTCCTGTTTTTTTGTGCTGAATTATTCACATGGCCAACCAATAATCTCATAATCTGCTGTTTATCCGGTGTACTAAGGACAAGAAAATTGGAACTCTACACATATTACTCTGTAATGGGTTCTATGGTGTAATGGTTAGCACTCAGGACTCTGAATCCTGCGATCCGAGTTCAAATCTCGGTAGGACCTTCCATGATTTTGCAGTGACACACTCCTCCCCTGTCAACTTTAAAATAGTTGTGCGTGAAAGAAACAAGTGGGTGGGAGTCGATAAGCACTCTTGTTACGCACAAATGGTTAGCCTACGGTAAATGCATACTATGAGTCCCTGGTACGTTTTTTAATTGAAAACTTGCTGCCCCACAAAGAACTGACAATGTTTCATATTTTGTTCACACTCGTCACTTCATTCGTGTTGGAAATATGTGGATTTCCAAGTGGATGCATGGTAGGGTAGCCCAGTTGATACCGTTTCTGGCCAGAAAATATTTGATCTTTTTTTCCGGTGAACCAAGGACAGTAAAATCTGAACCCGTCACAGAGTATTGAGTTCTATGCTGTAAAGGTTATCACTCAGGACTCTGAATCCTACAATCCGAGTTTAAATCTTGGACGATCCTACCATGTCAATTAATTTGCCTCGTGGAACTAGAATATAGCTGTCCAAATATTGTTGTCAGTTGAAAGTATTTGCAACACGTGAAGGAACGACAGTCCGCTGTTGCAAATTAAACGCAGATTTTTTTTTTTTCAATTTCCATTTGGACTTATAATATGGTTCTATGGTGTAATGGTTAGCACTCTGGACTTTGAATCCAGTGATCCGAGTTCAAATCTCGGTAGAACCTTCCTGTTTTTTTGTGCTGAATTATTCACATGGCCAACCAATAATCTCATAATCTGCTGTTTATCCGCTGTACTAAGGACAGGAAAATCGGAACTCTACAATAATTACTCTGTATGAGGTTCTATGGTGTAATGGTTAGCACTCAGGACTCTGAATCCTGCGATCCGAGTTCAAATCTCGGTAGGACCTTCCATGATTTTGCAGTGACACACTCCTCCCCTGTCAACTTTAAAATAGTTGTGCGTGAAAGAAACAAGTGGGTGGGAGTCGATAAGCACTCTTGTTACGCACAAATGGTTAGCCTACGGTAAATGCATACTATGAGTCCCTGGTACGTTTTTTAATTGAAAACTTGCTGCCCCACAAAGAACTGACAATGTTTCATATTTTGTTCACACTCGTCACTTCATTCGTGTTGGAAATATGTGGATTTCCAAGTGGATGCATGGTAGGGTAGCCCAGTTGATACCGTTTCTGGCCAGAAAATATTTGATCTGTTTTTCCGGTGAACCAAGGACAGTAAAATCTGAACCCGTCACAGAGTATTGAGGGTTCTATGCTGTAAAGGTTATCACTCAGGACTCTGAATCCTACAATCCGAGTTTAAATCTTGGACGATCCTACCATGTCAATTAATTTGCCTCGTGGAACTAGAATATAGCTGTCCAAATATTGTTGTCAGTTGAAAGTATTTGCAACACGTGAAGGAACGACAGTCCGCTGTTGCAAATTAAACGCAGATTTTTTTTTTCAATTTCCATTTGGACTTATAATATGGTTCTATGGTGTAATGGTTAGCACTCTGGACTTTGAATCCAGTGATCCGAGTTCAAATCTCGGTAGAACCTTCCTGTTTTTTTGTGCTGAATTATTCACATGGCCAACCAATAATCTCATAATCTGCTGTTTATCCGGTGTACTAAGGACAGGAAAATTGGAACTCTACAATAATTACTCTGTAAGGGGTTCTATGGTGTAATGGTTAGCACTCAGGACTCTGAATCCTGCGATCCGAGTTCAAATCTCGGTAGGACCTTCCATGATTTTGCAGTGACACACTCCTCCCCTGTCAACTTTAAAATAGTTGTGCGTGAAAGAAACAAGTGGGTGGGAGTCGATAAGCACTCTTGTTACGCACAAATGGTTAGCCTACGGTAAATGCATACTATGAGTCCCTGGTACGTTTTTTAATTGAAAACTTGCTGCCCCACAAAGAACTGACAATGTTTCATATTTTGTTCACACTCGTCACTTCATTCGTGTTGGAAATATGTGGATTTCCAAGTGGATGCATGGTAGGGTAGCCCAGTTGATACCGTTTCTGGCCAGAAAATATTTGATTTTTTTTTCCGGTGAACCAAGGACAGTAAAATCTGAACCCGTCACAGAGTATTGAGTTCTATGCTGTAAAGGTTATCACTCAGGACTCTGAATCCTACAATCCGAGTTTAAATCTTGGACGATCCTACCATGTCAATTAATTTGCCTCGTGGAACTAGAATATAGCTGTCCAAATATTGTTGTCAGTTGAAAGTATTTGCAACACGTGAAGGAACGACAGTCCGCTGTTGCAAATTAAACGCAGATTTTTTTTTCAATTTCCATTTGGATTTATAATATGGTTCTATGGTGTAATGGTTTAGCACTCTGGACTTTGAATCCAGTGATCCGAGTTCAAATCTCGGTAGAACCTTCCTGTTTTTTTGTGCTGAATTATTCACATGGCCAACCAATAATCTCATAATCTGCTGTTTATCCGCTGTACTAAGGACAGGAAAATCGGAACTCTACAATAATTACTCTGTATGAGGTTCTATGGTGTAATGGTTAGCACTCAGGACTCTGAATCCTGCGATCCGAGTTCAAATCTCGGTAGGACCTTCCATGATTTTGCAGTGACACACTCCTCCCCTGTCAACTTTAAAATAGTTGTGCGTGAAAGAAACAAGTGGGTGGGAGTCGATAAGCACTCTTGTTACGCACAAATGGTTAGCCTACGGTAAATGCATACTATGAGTCCCTGGTACGTTTTTTAATTGAAAACTTGCTGCCCCACAAAGAACTGACAATGTTTCATATTTTGTTCACACTCGTCACTTCATTCGTGTTGGAAATATGTGGATTTCCAAGTGGATGCATGGTAGGGTAGCCCAGTTGATACCGTTTCTGGCCAGAAAATATTTGATCTTTTTTCCGGTGAACCAAGGACAGTAAAATCTGAACCCGTCACAGAGTATTGAGGGTTCTATGCTGTAAAGGTTATCACTCAGGACTCTGAATCCTACAATCCGAGTTTAAATCTTGGACGATCCTACCATGTCAATTAATTTGCCTCGTGGAACTAGAATATAGCTGTCCAAATATTGTTGTCAGTTGAAAGTATTTGCAACACGTGAAGGAACGACAGTCCGCTGTTGCAAATTAAACGCAGATTTTTTTTTTCAATTTCCATTTGGATTTATAATATGGTTCTATGGTGTAATGGTTAGCACTCTGGACTTTGAATCCAGTGATCCGAGTTCAAATCTCGGTAGAACCTTCCTGTTTTTTTGTGCTGAATTATTCACATGGCCAACCAATAATCTCATAATCTGCTGTTTATCCGCTGTACTAAGGACAGGAAAATTGGAACTCTACAATAATTACTCTGTATGAGGTTCTATGGTGTAATGGTTAGCACTCAGGACTCTGAATCCTGCGATCCGAGTTCAAATCTCGGTAGGACCTTCCATGATTTTGCAGTGACACACTCCTCCCCTGTCAACTTTAAAATAGTTGTGCGTGAAAGAAACAAGTGGGTGGGAGTCGATAAGCACTCTTGTTACGCACAAATGGTTAGCCTACGGTAAATGCATACTATGAGTCCCTGGTACGTTTTTTAATTGAAAACTTGCTGCCCCACAAAGAACTGACAATGTTTCATATTTTGTTCACACTCGTCACTTCATTCGTGTTGGAAATATGTGGATTTCCAAGTGGATGCATGGTAGGGTAGCCCAGTTGATACCGTTTCTGGCCAGAAAATATTTGATCTGTTTTTCCGGTGAACCAAGGACAGTAAAATCTGAACCCGTCACAGAGTATTGAGTACAGGGTTCTATGCTGTAAAGGTTATCACTCAGGACTCTGAATCCTACAATCCGAGTTTAAATCTTGGACGATCCTACCATGTCAATTAATTTGCCTCGTGGAACTAGAATATAGCTGTCCAAATATTGTTGTCAGTTGAAAGTATTTGCAACACGTGAAGGAACGACAGTCCGCTGTTGCAAATTAAACGCAGATTTTTTTTTTTCAATTTCCATTTGGATTTAGAATATGGTTCTATGGTGTAATGTTTAGCACTCTGGACTTTGAATCCAGTGATCCGAGTTCAAATCTCGGTAGAACCTTCCTGTTTTTTTGTGCTGAATTATTCACATGGCCAACCAATAATCTCATAATCTGCTGTTTATCCGGTGTACTAAGGACAAGAAAATTGGAACTCTACACGTATTACTCTGTAAGGGGTTCTATGGTGTAATGGTTAGCACTCAGGACTCTGAATCCTACAATCCGAGTTTAAATCTTGTACAATCCTACCATGTCAATTAATTTGCCTCGTGGAACTAGAATATAGCTGTCCAAATATTGTTGTCAGTTGAAAGTATTTGCAACACGTGAAGGAACGACAGTCCGCTGTTGCAAATTAAACGCAGATTTTTTTTTTCAATTTCCATTTGGACTTATAATATGGTTCTATGGTGTAATGGTTAGCACTCTCTGAATCCAGTGATCCGAGTTCAAATCTCGGTAGAACCTTCCTGTTTTTTTGTGCTGAATTATTCACATGGCCAACCAATAATCTCATAATCTGCTGTTTATCCGCTGTACTAAGGACAGGAAAATCGGAACTCTACAATAATTACTCTGTATGAGGTTCTATGGTGTAATGGTTAGCACTCAGGACTCTGAATCCTGCGATCCGAGTTCAAATCTCGGTAGGACCTTCCATGATTTTGCAGTGACACACTCCTCCCCTGTCAACTTTAAAATAGTTGTGCGTGAAAGAAACAAGTGGGTGGGAGTCGATAAGCACTCTTGTTACGCACAAATGGTTAGCCTACGGTAAATGCATACTATGAGTCCCTGGTACGTTTTTTAATTGAAAACTTGCTGCCCCACAAAGAACTGACAATGTTTCATATTTTGTTCACACTCGTCACTTCATTCGTGTTGGAAATATGTGGATTTCCAAGTGGATGCATGGTAGGGTAGCCCAGTTGATACCGTTTCTGGCCAGAAAATATTTGATCTTTTTTCCGGTGAACCAAGGACAGTAAAATCTGAACCCGTCACAGAGTATTGTACAGGGTTCTATGCTGTAAAGGTTATCACTCAGGACTCTGAATCCTACAATCCGAGTTTAAATCTTGGACGATCCTACCATGTCAATTAATTTGCCTCGTGGAACTAGAATATAGCTGTCCAAATATTGTTGTCAGTTGAAAGTATTTGCAACACGTGAAGGAACGACAGTCCGCTGTTGCAAATTAAACGCAGATTTTTTTTTCAATTTCCATTTGGATTTAGAATATGGTTCTATGGTGTAATGTTTAGCACTCTGGACTTTGAATCCAGTGATCCGAGTTCAAATCTCGGTAGAACCTTCCTGTTTTTTTGTGCTGAATTATTCACATGGCCAACCAATAATCTCATAATCTGCTGTTTATCCGGTGTACTAAGGACAGGAAAATTGGAACTCTACAATAATTACTCTGTATGGGGTTCTATGGTGTAATGGTTAGCACTCAGGACTCTGAATCCTGCGATCCGAGTTCAAATCTCGGTAGGACCTACCTTGATTTTGCAGTGACACACTCCTCCCCTGTCAACTTTAAAATAGTTGTGCGTGAAAGAAACAAGTGGGTGGGAGTCGATAAGCACTCTTGTTACGCACAAATGGTTAGCCTACGGTAAATGCATACTATGAGTCCCTGGTACGTTTTTAATTGAAAACTTGCTGCCCCACAAAGAACTGACAATGTTTCATATTTTGTTCACACTCGTCACTTCATTCGTGTTGGAAATATGTGGATTTCCAAGTGGATGCATGGTAGGGTAGCCCAGTTGATACCGTTTCTGGCCAGAAAATATTTGATATTTTTTTCCGGTGAACCAAGGACAGTAAAATCTGAACCCGTCACAGAGTATTGAGTTCTATGCTGTAAAGGTTATCACTCAGGACTCTGAATCCTACAATCCGAGTTTAAATCTTGGACGATCCTACCATGTCAATTAATTTGCCTCGTGGAACTAGAATATAGCTGTCCAAATATTGTTGTCAGTTGAAAGTATTTGCAACACGTGAAGGAACGACAGTCCGCTGTTGCAAATTAAACGCAGATTTTTTTTTCAATTTCCATTTGGACTTATAATATGGTTCTATGGTGTAATGGTTAGCACTCTGGACTTTGAATCCAGTGATCCGAGTTCAAATCTCGGTAGAACCTTCCTGTTTTTTTGTGCTGAATTATTCACATGGCCAACCAATAATCTCATAATCTGCTGTTTATCCGCTGTACTAAGGACAGGAAAATCGGAACTCTACAATAATTACTCTGTATGAGGTTCTATGGTGTAATGGTTAGCACTCAGGACTCTGAATCCTGCGATCCGAGTTCAAATCTCGGTAGGACCTTCCATGATTTTGCAGTGACACACTCCTCCCCTGTCAACTTTAAAATAGTTGTGCGTGAAAGAAACAAGTGGGTGGGAGTCGATAAGCACTCTTGTTACGCACAAATGGTTAGCCTACGGTAAATGCATACTATGAGTCCCTGGTACGTTTTTTAATTGAAAACTTGCTGCCCCACAAAGAACTGACAATGTTTCATATTTTGTTCACACTCGTCACTTCATTCGTGTTGGAAATATGTGGATTTCCAAGTGGATGCATGGTAGGGTAGCCCAGTTGATACCGTTTCTGGCCAGAAAATATTTGATCTGTTTTTCCGGTGAACCAAGGACAGTAAAATCTGAACCCGTCACAGAGTATTGAGGGTTCTATGCTGTAAAGGTTATCACTCAGGACTCTGAATCCTACAATCCGAGTTTAAATCTTGGACGATCCTACCATGTCAATTAATTTGCCTCGTGGAACTAGAATATAGCTGTCCAAATATTGTTGTCAGTTGAAAGTATTTGCAACACGTGAAGGAACGACAGTCCGCTGTTGCAAATTAAACGCAGATTTTTTTTTTTTCAATTTCCATTTGGATTTATAATATGGTTCTATGGTGTAATGGTTAGCACTCTGGACTTTGAATCCAGTGATCCGAGTTCAAATCTCGGTAGAACCTTCCTGTTTTTTTGTGCTGAATTATTCACATGGCCAACCAATAATCTCATAATCTGCTGTTTATCCGCTGTACTAAGGACAGGAAAATTGGAACTCTACAATAATTACTCTGTAAGGGGTTCTATGGTGTAATGGTTAGCACTCAGGACTCTGAATCCTGCGATCCGAGTTCAAATCTCGGTAGGACCTTCCATGATTTTGCAGTGACACACTCCTCCCCTGTCAACTTTAAAATAGTTGTGCGTGAAAGAAACAAGTGGGTGGGAGTCGATAAGCACTCTTGTTACGCACAAATGGTTAGCCTACGGTAAATGCATACTATGAGTCCCTGGTACGTTTTTTAATTGAAAACTTGCTGCCCCACAAAGAACTGACAATGTTTCATATTTTGTTCACACTCGTCACTTCATTCGTGTTGGAAATATGTGGATTTCCAAGTGGATGCATGGTAGGGTAGCCCAGTTGATACCGTTTCTGGCCAGAAAATATTTGATCTGTTTTTCCGGTGAACCAAGGACAGTAAAATCTGAACCCGTCACAGAGTATTGAGTACAGGGTTCTATGCTGTAAAGGTTATCACTCAGGACTCTGAATCCTACAATCCGAGTTTAAATCTTGGACGATCCTACCATGTCAATTAATTTGCCTCGTGGAACTAGAATATAGCTGTCCAAATATTGTTGTCAGTTGAAAGTATTTGCAACACGTGAAGGAACGACAGTCCGCTGTTGCAAATTAAACGCAGATTTTTTTTTTCAATTTCCATTTGGATTTAGAATATGGTTCTATGGTGTAATGTTTAGCACTCTGGACTTTGAATCCAGTGATCCGAGTTCAAATCTCGGTAGAACCTTCCTGTTTTTTTGTGCTGAATTATTCACATGGCCAACCAATAATCTCATAATCTGCTGTTTATCCGGTGTAAAAATGACAGGAAAATTGGAACTCTACACTTATTACTCTGTAAGGGGTTCTATGCTGTAAAGGTTATCACTCAGGACTCTGAATCCTACAATCCGAGTTTAAATCTTGGGATCCTACCATGTCAATTAATTTGCCTCGTGGAACTAGAATATAGCTGTCCAAATATTGTTGTCAGTTGAAAGTATTTGCAACACGTGAAGGAACGACAGTCCGCTGTTGCAAATTAAAGCAGATTTTTTTTTTCAATTTCCATTTGGATTTATAATATGGTTCTATGGTGTAATGGTTAGCACTCTGGACTTTGAATCCAGTGATCCGAGTTCAAATCTCGGTAGAACCTTCCTGTTTTTTTGTGCTGAATTATTCACATGGCCAACCAATAATCTCATAATCTGCTGTTTATCCGCTGTACTAAGGACAGGAAAATCGGAACTCTACAATAATTACTCTGTATGAGGTTCTATGGTGTAATGGTTAGCACTCAGGACTCTGAATCCTGCGATCCAGTTCAAATCTCGGTAGGACCTTCCATGATTTTGCAGTGACACACTCCTCCCCTGTCAACTTTAAAATAGTTGTGCGTGAAAGAAACAAGTGGGTGGGAGTCGATAAGCACTCTTGTTACGCACAAATGGTTAGCCTACGGTAAATGCATACTATGAGTCCCTGGTACGTTTTTTAATTGAAAACTTGCTGCCCCACAAAGAACTGACAATGTTTCATATTTTGTTCACACTCGTCACTTCATTCGTGTTGGAAATATGTGGATTTCCAAGTGGATGCATGGTAGGGTAGCCCAGTTGATACCGTTTCTGGCCAGAAAATATTTGATCTGTTTTTCCGGTGAACCAAGGACAGTAAAATCTGAACCCGTCACAGAGTATTGTACAGGGTTCTATGCTGTAAAGGTTATCACTCAGGACTCTGAATCCTACAATCCGAGTTTAAATCTTGGACGATCCTACCATGTCAATTAATTTGCCTCGTGGAACTAGAATATAGCTGTCCAAATATTGTTGTCAGTTGAAAGTATTTGCAACACGTGAAGGAACGACAGTCCGCTGTTGCAAATTAAACGCAGATTTTTTTTTTTTTTCAATTTCCATTTGGATTTAGAATATGGTTCTATGGTGTAATGTTTAGCACTCTGGACTTTGAATCCAGTGATCCGAGTTCAAATCTCGGTAGAACCTTCCTGTTTTTTTGTGCTGAATTATTCACATGGCCAACCAATAATCTCATAATCTGCTGTTTATCCGGTGTACTAAGGACAGGAAAATTGGAACTCTACAATAATTACTCTGTATGGGGTTCTATGGTGTAATGGTTAGCACTCAGGACTCTGAATCCTGCGATCCGAGTTCAAATCTCGGTAGGACCTACCTTGATTTTGCAGTGACACACTCCTCCCCTGTCAACTTTAAAATAGTTGTGCGTGAAAGAAACAAGTGGGTGGGAGTCGATAAGCACTCTTGTTACGCACAAATGGTTAGCCTACGGTAAATGCATACTATGAGTCCCTTGTATTTTTTTTTATTGAAAACTTGCTGCCCCACAAAGAACTGACAATGTTTCATATTTTGTTCACACTCGTCACTTCATTCGTGTTGGAAATATGTGGATTTCCAAGTGGATGCATGGTAGGGTAGCCCAGTTGATACCGTTTCTGGCCAGAAAATATTTGATCTGTTTTTCCGGTGAACCAAGGACAGTAAAATCTGAACCCGTCACAGAGTATTGAGTTCTATGCTGTAAAGGTTATCACTCAGGACTCTGAATCCTACAATCCGAGTTTAAATCTTGGACGATCCTACCATGTCAATTAATTTGCCTCGTGGAACTAGAATATAGCTGTCCAAATATTGTTGTCAGTTGAAAGTATTTGCAACACGTGAAGGAACGACAGTCCGCTGTTGCAAATTAAACGCAGATTTTTTTTTTTTTCAATTTCCATTTGGATTTAGAATATGGTTCTATGGTGTAATGGTTAGCACTCTGGACTTTGAATCCAGTGATCCGAGTTCAAATCTCGGTAGAACCTTCCTGTTTTTTTGTGCTGAATTATTCACATGGCCAACCAATAATCTCATAATCTGCTGTTTATCCGCTGTACTAAGGACAGGAAAATCGGAACTCTACAATAATTACTCTGTATGGGGTTCTATGGTGTAATGGTTAGCACTCAGGACTCTGAATCCTGCGATCCGAGTTCAAATCTCGGTAGGACCTTCCATGATTTTGCAGTGACACACTCTCTCCCCTGTCAACTTTAAAATAGTTGTGCGTGAAAGAAACAAGTGGGTGGGAGTCGATAAGCACTCTTGTTACGCACAAATGGTTAGCCTACGGTAAATGCATACTATGAGTCCCTGGTACGTTTTTTAATTGAAAACTTGCTGCCCCACAAAGAACTGACAATGTTTCATATTTTGTTCACACTCATCACTTCATTCGTGTTGGAAATATGTGGATTTCCAAGTGGATGCATGGTAGGGTAGCCCAGTTGATACCGTTTCTGGCCAGAAAATATTTGATCTGTTTTTCCGGTGAACCAAGGACAGTAAAATCTGAACCCGTCACAGAGTATTGAGTACAGGGTTCTATGCTGTAAAGGTTATCACTCAGGACTCTGAATCCTACAATCCGAGTTTAAATCTTGGACGATCCTACCATGTCAATTAATTTGCCTCGTGGAACTAGAATATAGCTGTCCAAATATTGTTGTCAGTTGAAAGTATTTGCAACACGTGAAGGAACGACAGTCCGCTGTTGCAAATTAAACGCAGATTTTTTTTTTCAATTTCCATTTGGACTTATAATATGGTTCTATGGTGTAATGGTTAGCACTCTGGACTTTGAATCCAGTGATCCGAGTTCAAATCTCGGTAGAACCTTCCTGTTTTTTTGTGCTGAATTATTCACATGGCCAACCAATAATCTCATAATCTGCTGTTTATCCGCTGTACTAAGGACAGGAAAATTGGAACTCTACAATAATTACTCTGTATGAGGTTCTATGGTGTAATGGTTAGCACTCAGGACTCTGAATCCTGCGATCCGAGTTCAAATCTCGGTAGGACCTTCCATGATTTTGCAGTGACACACTCCTCCCCTGTCAACTTTAAAATAGTTGTGCGTGAAAGAAACAAGTGGGTGGGAGTCGATAAGCACTCTTGTTACGCACAAATGGTTAGCCTACGGTAAATGCATACTATGAGTCCCTGGTACGTTTTTTAATTGAAAACTTGCTGCCCCACAAAGAACTGACAATGTTTCATATTTTGTTCACACTCGTCACTTCATTCGTGTTGGAAATATGTGGATTTCCAAGTGGATGCATGGTAGGGTAGCCCAGTTGATACCGTTTCTGGCCAGAAAATATTTGATCTGTTTTTCCGGTGAACCAAGGACAGTAAAATCTGAACCCGTCACAGAGTATTGAGTACAGGGTTCTATGCTGTAAAGGTTATCACTCAGGACTCTGAATCCTACAATCCGAGTTTAAATCTTGGACGATCCTACCATGTCAATTAATTTGCCTCGTGGAACTAGAATATAGCTGTCCAAATATTGTTGTCAGTTGAAAGTATTTGCAACACGTGAAGGAACGACAGTCCGCTGTTGCAAATTAAACGCAGATTTTTTTTTTTTTTTCAATTTCCATTTGGATTTAGAATATGGTTCTATGGTGTAATGTTTAGCACTCTGGACTTTGAATCCAGTGATCCGAGTTCAAATCTCGGTAGAACCTTCCTGTTTTTTTGTGCTGAATTATTCACATGGCCAACCAATAATCTCATAATCTGCTGTTTATCCGTGTACTAAGGACAGGAAAATTGGAACTCTACAATAATTACTCTGTAGGGGTTCTATGGTGTAATGGTTAGCACTCAGGACTCTGAATCCTGCGATCCGAGTTCAAATCTCGGTAGGACTTACCTTGCTTTTGCAATGACACACTCCTCCCCTGTCAACTTTAAAATAGTTGTGCGTGAAAGAAACAAGTGGGTGGGAGTCGATAAGCACTCTTGTTACGCACAAATGGTTAGCCTACGGTAAATGCATACTATGAGTCCCTGGTACGTTTTTTAATTGAAAACTTGCTGCCCCACAAAGAACTGACAATGTTTCATATTTTGTTCACACTCGTCACTTCATTCGTGTTGGAAATATGTGGATTTCCAAGTGGATGCATGGTAGGGTAGCCCAGTTGATACCGTTTCTGGCCAGAAAATATTTGATCTGTTTTTCCGGTGAACCAAGGACAGTAAAATCTGAACCCGTCACAGAGTATTGAGTTCTATGCTGTAAAGGTTATCACTCAGGACTCTGAATCCTACAATCCGAGTTTAAATCTTGGACGATCCTACCATGTCAATTAATTTGCCTCGTGGAACTAGAATATAGCTGTCCAAATATTGTTGTCAGTTGAAAGTATTTGCAACACGTGAAGGAACGACAGTCCGCTGTTGCAAATTAAACGCAGATTTTTTTTTTTTTCAATTTCCATTTGGACTTATAATATGGTTCTATGGTGTAATGGTTAGCACTCTGGACTTTGAATCCAGTGATCCGAGTTCAAATCTCGGTAGAACCTTCCTGTTTTTTTGTGCTGAATTATTCACATGGCCAACCAATAATCTCATAATCTGCTGTTTATCCGCTGTACTAAGGACAGGAAAATCGGAACTCTACAATAATTACTCTGTATGAGGTTCTATGGTGTAATGGTTAGCACTCAGGACTCTGAATCCTGCGATCCGAGTTCAAATCTCGGTAGGACCTTCCATGATTTTGCAGTGACACACTCCTCCCCTGTCAACTTTAAAATAGTTGTGCGTGAAAGAAACAAGTGGGTGGGAGTCGATAAGCACTCTTGTTACGCACAAATGGTTAGCCTACGGTAAATGCATACTATGAGTCCCTGGTACGTTTTTTAATTGAAAACTTGCTGCCCCACAAAGAACTGACAATGTTTCATATTTTGTTCACACTCATCACTTCATTCGTGTTGGAAATATGTGGATTTAGTGGATGCATGGTAGGGTAGCCCAGTTGATACCGTTTCTGGCCAGAAAATATTTGATCTGTTTTTCCGGTGAACCAAGGACAGTAAAATCTGAACCCGTCACAGAGTATTGAGTACAGGGTTCTATGCTGTAAAGGTTATCACTCAGGACTCTGAATCCTACAATCCGAGTTTAAATCTTGGACGATCCTACCATGTCAATTAATTTGCCTCGTGGAACTAGAATATAGCTGTCCAAATATTGTTGTCAGTTGAAAGTATTTGCAACACGTGAAGGAACGACAGTCCGCTGTTGCAAATTAAACGCAGATTTTTTTTTCAATTTCCATTTGGATTTATAATATGGTTCTATGGTGTAATGGTTAGCACTCTGGACTTTGAATCCAGTGATCCGAGTTCAAATCTCGGTAGAACCTTCCTGTTTTTTTGTGCTGAATTATTCACATGGCCAACCAATAATCTCATAATCTGCTGTTTATCCGCTGTACTAAGGACAGGAAAATTGGAACTCTACAATAATTACTCTGTATGAGGTTCTATGGTGTAATGGTTAGCACTCAGGACTCTGAATCCTGCGATCCGAGTTCAAATCTCGGTAGGACCTTCCATGATTTTGCAGTGACACACTCCTCCCCTGTCAACTTTAAAATAGTTGTGCGTGAAAGAAACAAGTGGGTGGGAGTCGATAAGCACTCTTGTTACGCACAAATGGTTAGCCTACGGTAAATGCATACTATGAGTCCCTGGTACGTTTTTTAATTGAAAACTTGCTGCCCCACAAAGAACTGACAATGTTTCATATTTTGTTCACACTCATCACTTCATTCGTGTTGGAAATATGTGGATTTCCAAGTGGATGCATGGTAGGGTAGCCCAGTTGATACCGTTTCTGGCCAGAAAATATTTGATCTTTTTTCCGGTGAACCAAGGACAGTAAAATCTGAACCCGTCACAGAGTATTGAGTACAGGGTTCTATGCTGTAAAGGTTATCACTCAGGACTCTGAATCCTACAATCCGAGTTTAAATCTTGGACGATCCTACCATGTCAATTAATTTGCCTCGTGGAACTAGAATATAGCTGTCCAAATATTGTTGTCAGTTGAAAGTATTTGCAACACGTGAAGGAACGACAGTCCGCTGTTGCAAATTAAACGCAGATTTTTTTTTTTTTTCAATTTCCATTTGGATTTATAATATGGTTCTATGGTGTAATGGTTAGCACTCTGGACTTTGAATCCAGTGATCCGAGTTCAAATCTCGGTAGCGCCTTCCTTTTTTTGGTGCTGAATTATTCACATGGCCAACCAATAATCTCATAATCTGCTGTTTATCCGCTGTACTAAGGACAGGAAAATCGGAACTCTACAATAATTACTCTGTATGAGGTTCTATGGTGTAATGGTTAGCACTCAGGACTCTGAATCCTGCGATCCGAGTTCAAATCTCGGTAGGACCTTCCATGATTTTGCAGTGACACACTCCTCCCCTGTCAACTTTAAAATACTTGTGCGTGAAAGAAACAAGTGGGTGGGAGTCGATAAGCACTCTTGTTACGCACAAATGGTTAGCCTACGGTAAATGCATACTATGAGTCCCTGGTACGTTTTTTAATTGAAAACTTGCTGCCCCACAAAGAACTGACAATGTTTCATATTTTGTTCACACTCGTCACTTCATTCGTGTTGGAAATATGTGGATTTCCAAGTGGATGCATGGTGGTAGGGTAGCCCAGTTGATACCGTTTCTGGCCAGAAAATATTTGATCTGTTTTTCCGGTGAACCAAGGACAGTAAAATCTGAACCCGTCACAGAGTATTGAGTTCTATGCTGTAAAGGTTATCACTCAGGACTCTGAATCCTACAATCCGAGTTTAAATCTTGGACGATCCTACCATGTCAATTAATTTGCCTCGTGGAACTAGAATATAGCTGTCCAAATATTGTTGTCAGTTGAAAGTATTTGCAACACGTGAAGGAACGACAGTCCGCTGTTGCAAATTAAACGCAGTTTTTTTTTTTCAATTTCCATTTGGACTTATAATATGGTTCTATGGTGTAATGGTTAGCACTCTGGACTTTGAATCCAGTGATCCGAGTTCAAATCTCGGTAGAACCTTCCTGTTTTTTTGTGCTGAATTATTCACATGGCCAACCAATAATCTCATAATCTGCTGTTTATCCGCTGTACTAAGGACAGGAAAATCGGAACTCTACAATAATTACTCTGTATGAGGTTCTATGGTGTAATGGTTAGCACTCAGGACTCTGAATCCTGCGATCCGAGTTCAAATCTCGGTAGGACCTTCCATGATTTTGCAGTGACACACTCCTCCCCTGTCAACTTTAAAATAGTTGTGCGTGAAAGAAACAAGTGGGTGGGAGTCGATAAGCACTCTTGTTACGCACAAATGGTTAGCCTACGGTAAATGCATACTATGAGTCCCTGGTACGTTTTTTAATTGAAAACTTGCTGCCCCACAAAGAACTGACAATGTTTCATATTTTGTTCACACTCATCACTTCATTCGTGTTGGAAATATGTGGATTTCCAAGTGGATGCATGGTAGGGTAGCCCAGTTGATACCGTTTCTGGCCAGAAAATATTTGATCTGTTTTTCCGGTGAACCAAGGACAGTAAAATCTGAACCCGTCACAGAGTATTGAGTACAGGGTTCTATGCTGTAAAGGTTATCACTCAGGACTCTGAATCCTACAATCCGAGTTTAAATCTTGGACGATCCTACCATGTCAATTAATTTGCCTCGTGGAACTAGAATATAGCTGTCCAAATATTGTTGTCAGTTGAAAGTATTTGCAACACGTGAAGGAACGACAGTCCGCTGTTGCAAATTAAACGCAGAGTCCGCTGTTTTTTTTTTTTTTTCAATTTCCATTTGGATTTAGAATATGGTTCTATGGTGTAATGTTTAGCACTCTGGACTTTGAATCCAGTGATCCGAGTTCAAATCTCGGTAGAACCTTCCTGTTTTTTTGTGCTGAATTATTCACATGGCCAACCAATAATCTCATAATCTGCTGTTTATCCGTGTAAAGGACAGGAAAATGGAACTCTACAATAATTACTCTGTATGAGGTTCTATGGTGTAATGGTTAGCACTCAGGACTCTGAATCCTGCGATCCGAGTTCAAATCTCGGTAGGACCTTCCTTGATTTTGCAGTGACACACTCCTCCCCTGTCAACTTTAAAATAGTTGTGCGTGAAAGAAACAAGTGGGTGGGAGTCGATAAGCACTCTTGTTACGCACAAATGGTTAGCCTACGGTAAATGCATACTATGAGTCCCTGGTACGTTTTTTAATTGAAAACTTGCTGCCCCACAAAGAACTGACAATGTTTCATATTTTGTTCACACTCGTCACTTCATTCGTGTTGGAAATATGTGGATTTCCAAGTGGATGCATGGTAGGGTAGCCCAGTTGATACCGTTTCTGGCCAGAAAATATTTGATCTGTTTTTCCGGTGAACCAAGGACAGTAAAATCTGAACCCGTCACAGAGTATTGAGTACAGGGTTCTATGCTGTAAAGGTTATCACTCAGGACTCTGAATCCTACAATCCGAGTTTAAATCTTGGACGATCCTACCATGTCAATTAATTTGCCTCGTGGAACTAGAATATAGCTGTCCAAATATTGTTGTCAGTTGAAAGTATTTGCAACACGTGAAGGAACGACAGTCCGCTGTTGCAAATTAAACGCAGATTTTTTTTTTCAATTTCCATTTGGACTTATAATATGGTTCTATGGTGTAATGGTTAGCACTCTGGACTTTGAATCCAGTGATCCGAGTTCAAATCTCGGTAGAACCTTCCTGTTTTTTTGTGCTGAATTATTCACATGGCCAACCAATAATCTCATAATCTGCTGTTTATCCGCTGTACTAAGGACAGGAAAATCGGAACTCTACAATAATTACTCTGTATGAGGTTCTATGGTGTAATGGTTAGCACTCAGGACTCTGAATCCTGCGATCCGAGTTCAAATCTCGGTAGGACCTTCCATGATTTTGCAGACCTTCCATGATTTTGCAGTGACACACTCCTCCCCTGTCAACTTTAAAATAGTTGTGCGTGAAAGAAACAAGTGGGTGGGAGTCGATAAGCACTCTTGTTACGCACAAATGGTTAGCCTACGGTAAATGCATACTATGAGTCCCTGGTACGTTTTTTAATTGAAAACTTGCTGCCCCACAAAGAACTGACAATGTTTCATATTTTGTTCACACTCATCACTTCATTCGTGTTGGAAATATGTGGATTTCCAAGTGGATGCATGGTAGGGTAGCCCAGTTGATACCGTTTCTGGCCAGAAAATATTTGATCTGTTTTTCCGGTGAACCAAGGACAGTAAAATCTGAACCCGTCACAGAGTATTGAGTACAGGGTTCTATGCTGTAAAGGTTATCACTCAGGACTCTGAATCCTACAATCCGAGTTTAAATCTTGGACGATCCTACCATGTCAATTAATTTGCCTCGTGGAACTAGAATATAGCTGTCCAAATATTGTTGTCAGTTGAAAGTATTTGCAACAGTGAAGGAACGACAGTCCGCTGTTGCAAATTAAACGCAGATTTTTTTTTCAATTTCCATTTGGATTTATAATATGGTTCTATGGTGTAATGGTTAGCACTCTGGACTTTGAATCCAGTGATCCGAGTTCAAATCTCGGTAGAACCTTCCTGTTTTTTTGTGCTGAATTATTCACATGGCCAACCAATAATCTCATAATCTGCTGTTTATCCGCTGTACTAAGGACAGGAAAATCGGAACTCTACAATAATTACTCTGTATGAGGTTCTATGGTGTAATGGTTAGCACTCAGGACTCTGAATCCTGCGATCCGAGTTCAAATCTCGGTAGGACCTTCCATGATTTTGCAGTGACACACTCCTCCCCTGTCAACTTTAAAATAGTTGTGCGTGAAAGAAACAAGTGGGTGGGAGTCGATAAGCACTCTTGTTACGCACAAATGGTTAGCCTACGGTAAATGCATACTATGAGTCCCTGGTACGTTTTTTAATTGAAAACTTGCTGCCCCACAAAGAACTGACAATGTTTCATATTTTGTTCACACTCATCACTTCATTCGTGTTGGAAATATGTGGATTTCCAAGTGGATGCATGGTAGGGTAGCCCAGTTGATACCGTTTCTGGCCAGAAAATATTTGATCTTTTTTCCGGTGAACCAAGGACAGTAAAATCTGAACCCGTCACAGAGTATTGAGTTCTATGCTGTAAAGGTTATCACTCAGGACTCTGAATCCTACAATCCGAGTTTAAATCTTGGACGATCCTACCATGTCAATTAATTTGCCTCGTGGAACTAGAATATAGCTGTCCAAATATTGTTGTCAGTTGAAAGTATTTGCAACACGTGAAGGAACGACAGTCCGCTGTTGCAAATTAAACGCAGATTTTTTTTTTTTTTCAATTTCCATTTGGACTTATAATATGGTTCTATGGTGTAATGGTTAGCACTCTGGACTTTGAATCCAGTGATCCGAGTTCAAATCTCGGTAGAACCTTCCTGTTTTTTTGTGCTGAATTATTCACATGGCCAACCAATAATCTCATAATCTGCTGTTTATCCGCTGTACTAAGGACAGGAAAATCGGAACTCTACAATAATTACTCTGTATGAGGTTCTATGGTGTAATGGTTAGCACTCAGGACTCTGAATCCTGCGATCCGAGTTCAAATCTCGGTAGGACCTTCCATGATTTTGCAGTGACACACTCCTCCCCTGTCAACTTTAAAATAGTTGTGCGTGAAAGAAACAAGTGGGTGGGAGTCGATAAGCACTCTTGTTACGCACAAATGGTTAGCCTACGGTAAATGCATACTATGAGTCCCTGGTACGTTTTTAATTGAAAACTTGCTGCCCCACAAAGAACTGACAATGTTTCATATTTTGTTCACACTCATCACTTCATTCGTGTTGGAAATATGTGGATTTCCAAGTGGATGCATGGTAGGGTAGCCCAGTTGATACCGTTTCTGGCCAGAAAATATTTGATCTTTTTTCCGGTGAACCAAGGACAGTAAAATCTGAACCCGTCACAGAGTATTGAGGGTTCTATGCTGTAAAGGTTATCACTCAGGACTCTGAATCCTACAATCCGAGTTTAAATCTTGGACGATCCTACCATGTCAATTAATTTGCCTCGTGGAACTAGAATATAGCTGTCCAAATATTGTTGTCAGTTGAAAGTATTTGCAACACGTGAAGGAACGACAGTCCGCTGTTGCAAATTAAACGCAGATTTTTTTTTTCAATTTCCATTTGGACTTATAATATGGTTCTATGGTGTAATGGTTAGCACTCTGGACTTTGAATCCAGTGATCCGAGTTCAAATCTCGGTAGAACCTTCCTGTTTTTTTGTGCTGAATTATTCACATGGCCAACCAATAATCTCATAATCTGCTGTTTATCCGCTGTACTAAGGACAGGAAAATCGGAACTCTACAATAATTACTCTGTATGAGGTTCTATGGTGTAATGGTTAGCACTCAGGACTCTGAATCCTGCGATCCGAGTTCAAATCTCGGTAGGACCTTCCATGATTTTGCAGTGACACACTCCTCCCCTGTCAACTTTAAAATAGTTGTGCGTGAAAGAAACAAGTGGGTGGGAGTCGATAAGCACTCTTGTTACGCACAAATGGTTAGCCTACGGTAAATGCATACTATGAGTCCCTGGTACGTTTTTTAATTGAAAACTTGCTGCCCCACAAAGAACTGACAATGTTTCATATTTTGTTCACACTCATCACTTCATTCGTGTTGGAAATATGTGGATTTCCAAGTGGATGCATGGTAGGGTAGCCCAGTTGATACCGTTTCTGGCCAGAAAATATTTGATCTTTTTTCCGGTGAACCAAGGACAGTAAAATCTGAACCCGTCACAGAGTATTGAGTTCTAGGGTTCTATGCTAAAGGTTATCACTCAGGACTCTGAATCCTACAATCCGAGTTTAAATCTTGGACGATCCTACCATGTCAATTAATTTGCCTCGTGGAACTAGAATATAGCTGTCCAAATATTGTTGTCAGTTGAAAGTATTTGCAACACGTGAAGGAACGACAGTCCGCTGTTGCAAATTAAACGCAGATTTTTTTTTTTTCAATTTCCATTTGGACTTATAATATGGTTCTATGGTGTAATGGTTAGCACTCTGGACTTTGAATCCAGTGATCCGAGTTCAAATCTCGGTAGAACCTTCCTGTTTTTTTGTGCTGAATTATTCACATGGCCAACCAATAATCTCATAATCTGCTGTTTATCCGCTGTACTAAGGACAGGAAAATCGGAACTCTACAATAATTACTCTGTATGAGGTTCTATGGTGTAATGGTTAGCACTCAGGACTCTGAATCCTGCGATCCGAGTTCAAATCTCGGTAGGACCTTCCATGATTTTGCAGTGACACACTCCTCCCCTGTCAACTTTAAAATAGTTGTGCGTGAAAGAAACAAGTGGGTGGGAGTCGATAAGCACTCTTGTTACGCACAAATGGTTAGCCTACGGTAAATGCATACTATGAGTCCCTGGTACGTTTTTTAATTGAAAACTTGCTGCCCCACAAAGAACTGACAATGTTTCATATTTTGTTCACACTCATCACTTCATTCGTGTTGGAAATATGTGGATTTCCAAGTGGATGCATGGTAGGGTAGCCCAGTTGATACCGTTTCTGGCCAGAAAATATTTGATCTTTTTTCCGGTGAACCAAGGACAGTAAAATCTGAACCCGTCACAGAGTATTGAGTTCTATGCTGTAAAGGTTATCACTCAGGACTCTGAATCCTACAATCCGAGTTTAAATCTTGGACGATCCTACCATGTCAATTAATTTGCCTCGTGGAACTAGAATATAGCTGTCCAAATATTGTTGTCAGTTGAAAGTATTTGCAACACGTGAAGGAACGACAGTCCGCTGTTGCAAATTAAACGCAGATTTTTTTTTCAATTTCCATTTGGACTTATAATATGGTTCTATGGTGTAATGGTTAGCACTCTGGACTTTGAATCCAGTGATCCGAGTTCAAATCTCGGTAGAACCTTCCTGTTTTTTTGTGCTGAATTATTCACATGGCCAACCAATAATCTCATAATCTGCTGTTTATCCGCTGTACTAAGGACAGGAAAATCGGAACTCTACAATAATTACTCTGTATGAGGTTCTATGGTGTAATGGTTAGCACTCAGGACTCTGAATCCTGCGATCCGAGTTCAAATCTCGGTAGGACCTTCCATGATTTTGCAGTGACACACTCCTCCCCTGTCAACTTTAAAATAGTTGTGCGTGAAAGAAACAAGTGGGTGGGAGTCGATAAGCACTCTTGTTACGCACAAATGGTTAGCCTACGGTAAATGCATACTATGAGTCCCTGGTACGTTTTTTAATTGAAAACTTGCTGCCCCACAAAGAACTGACAATGTTTCATATTTTGTTCACACTCATCACTTCATTCGTGTTGGAAATATGTGGATTTCCAAGTGGATGCATGGTAGGGTAGCCCAGTTGATACCGTTTCTGGCCAGAAAATATTTGATATTTTTTTCCGGTGAACCAAGGACAGTAAAATCTGAACCCGTCACAGAGTATTGAGTACAGGGTTCTATGCTGTAAAGGTTATCACTCAGGACTCTGAATCCTACAATCCGAGTTTAAATCTTGGACGATCCTACCATGTCAATTAATTTGCCTCGTGGAACTAGAATATAGCTGTCCAAATATTGTTGTCAGTTGAAAGTATTTGCAACACGTGAAGGAACGACAGTCCGCTGTTGCAAATTAAACGCAGATTTTTTTTTTCAATTTCCATTTGGATTTAATATGGTTCTATGGTGTAATGGTTAGCACTCTGGACTTTGAATCCAGTGATCCGAGTTCAAATCTCGGTAGAACCTTCCTGTTTTTTTGTGCTGAATTATTCACATGGCCAACCAATAATCTCATAATCTGCTGTTTATCCGGTGTACAAAGGACAGGAAAATTGGAACTCTACAATAATTACTCTGTATGGGGTTCTATGGTGTAATGGTTAGCACTCAGGACTCTGAATCCTGCGATCCGAGTTCAAATCTCGGTAGGACCTTCCATGATTTTGCAGTGACACACTCCTCCCCTGTCAACTTTAAAATAGTTGTGCGTGAAAGAAACAAGTGGGTGGGAGTCGATAAGCACTCTTGTTACGCACAAATGGTTAGCCTACGGTAAATGCATACTATGAGTCCCTGGTACGTTTTTTAATTGAAAACTTGCTGCCCCACAAAGAACTGACAATGTTTCATATTTTGTTCACACTCATCACTTCATTCGTGTTGGAAATATGTGGATTTCCAAGTGGATGCATGGTAGGGTAGCCCAGTTGATACCGTTTCTGGCCAGAAAATATTTGATCTGTTTTTCCGGTGAACCAAGGACAGTAAAATCTGAACCCGTCACAGAGTATTGAGGGTTCTATGCTGTAAAGGTTATCACTCAGGACTCTGAATCCTACAATCCGAGTTTAAATCTTGGACGATCCTACCATGTCAATTAATTTGCCTCGTGGAACTAGAATATAGCTGTCCAAATATTGTTGTCAGTTGAAAGTATTTGCAACACGTGAAGGAACGACAGTCCGCTGTTGCAAATTAAACGCAGATTTTTTTTTTCAATTTCCATTTGGACTTATAATATGGTTCTATGGTGTAATGGTTAGCACTCTGGACTTTGAATCCAGTGATCCGAGTTCAAATCTCGGTAGAACCTTCCTGTTTTTTTGTGCTGAATTATTCACATGGCCAACCAATAATCTCATAATCTGCTGTTTATCCGCTGTACTAAGGACAGGAAAATCGGAACTCTACAATAATTACTCTGTATGAGGTTCTATGGTGTAATGGTTAGCACTCAGGACTCTGAATCCTGCGATCCGAGTTCAAATCTCGGTAGGACCTTCCATGATTTTGCAGTGACACACTCCTCCCCTGTCAACTTTAAAATAGTTGTGCGTGAAAGAAACAAGTGGGTGGGAGTCGATAAGCACTCTTGTTACGCACAAATGGTTAGCCTACGGTAAATGCATACTATGAGTCCCTGGTACGTTTTTTAATTGAAAACTTGCTGCCCCACAAAGAACTGACAATGTTTCATATTTTGTTCACACTCATCACTTCATTCGTGTTGGAAATATGTGGATTTCCAAGTGGATGCATGGTAGGGTAGCCCAGTTGATACCGTTTCTGGCCAGAAAATATTTGATCTTTTTTCCGGTGAACCAAGGACAGTAAAATCTGAACCCGTCACAGAGTATTGAGTACAGGGTTCTATGCTGTAAAGGTTATCACTCAGGACTCTGAATCCTACAATCCGAGTTTAAATCTTGGACGATCCTACCATGTCAATTAATTTGCCTCGTGGAACTAGAATATAGCTGTCCAAATATTGTTGTCAGTTGAAAGTATTTGCAACACGTGAAGGAACGACAGTCCGCTGTTGCAAATTAAACGCAGATTTTTTTTTCAATTTCCATTTGGATTTAGAATATGGTTCTATGGTGTAATGGTTAGCACTCTGGACTTTGAATCCAGTGATCCGAGTTCAAATCTCGGTAGAACCTTCCTGTTTTTTTGTGCTGAATTATTCACATGTCCAACCAATAATCTCATAATCTGCTGTTTATCCGGTGTACAAATGACAGGAATATCAGAACTCTACAATAATTACTCTGTATGGGGTTCTATGGTGTAATGGTTAGCACTCAGGACTCTGAATCCTGCGATCCGAGTTCAAATCTCGGTAGGACCTTCCATGATTTTGCAGTGACACACTCCTCCCCTGTCAACTTTAAAATAGTTGTGTGTGAAAGAAACAAGTGGGTGGGAGTCGATAAGCACTCTTGTTACGCACAAATGGTTAGCCTACGGTAAATGCATACTATGAGTCCCTGGTACGTTTTTTAATTGAAAACTTGCTGCCCCACAAAGAACTGACAATGTTTCATATTTTGTTCACACTCATCACTTCATTCGTGTTGGAAATATGTGGATTTCCAAGTGGATGCATGGTAGGGTAGCCCAGTTGATACCGTTTCTGGCCAGAAAATATTTGATCTTTTTTCCGGTGAACCAAGGACAGTAAAATCTGAACCCGTCACAGAGTATTGAGTTCTATGCTGTAAAGGTTATCACTCAGGACTCTGAATCCTACAATCCGAGTTTAAATCTTGGACGATCCTACCATGTCAATTAATTTGCCTCGTGGAACTAGAATATAGCTGTCCAAATATTGTTGTCAGTTGAAAGTATTTGCAACACGTGAAGGAACGACAGTCCGCTGTTGCAAATTAAACGCAGATTTTTTTTTCAATTTCCATTTGGACTTATAATATGGTTCTATGGTGTAATGGTTAGCACTCTGGACTTTGAATCCAGTGATCCGAGTTCAAATCTCGGTAGAACCTTCCTGTTTTTTTGTGCTGAATTATTCACATGGCCAACCAATAATCTCATAATCTGCTGTTTATCCGCTGTACTAAGGACAGGAAAATCGGAACTCTACAATAATTACTCTGTATGAGGTTCTATGGTGTAATGGTTAGCACTCAGGACTCTGAATCCTGCGATCCGAGTTCAAATCTCGGTAGGACCTTCCATGATTTTGCAGTGACACACTCCTCCCCTGTCAACTTTAAAATAGTTGTGCGTGAAAGAAACAAGTGGGTGGGAGTCGATAAGCACTCTTGTTACGCACAAATGGTTAGCCTACGGTAAATGCATACTATGAGTCCCTGGTACGTTTTTTAATTGAAAACTTGCTGCCCCACAAAGAACTGACAATGTTTCATATTTTGTTCACACTCATCACTTCATTCGTGTTGGAAATATGTGGATTTCCAAGTGGATGCATGGTAGGGTAGCCCAGTTGATACCGTTTCTGGCCAGAAAATATTTGATCTTTTTTTCCGGTGAACCAAGGACAGTAAAATCTGAACCCGTCACAGAGTATTGAGTTCTATGCTGTAAAGGTTATCACTCAGGACTCTGAATCCTACAATCCGAGTTTAAATCTTGGACGATCCTACCATGTCAATTAATTTGCCTCGTGGAACTAGAATATAGCTGTCCAAATATTGTTGTCAGTTGAAAGTATTTGCAACACGTGAAGGAACGACAGTCCGCTGTTGCAAATTAAACGCAGATTTTTTTTTTTCAATTTCCATTTGGACTTATAATATGGTTCTATGGTGTAATGGTTAGCACTCTGGACTTTGAATCCAGTGATCCGAGTTCAAATCTCGGTAGAACCTTCCTGTTTTTTTGTGCTGAATTATTCACATGGCCAACCAATAATCTCATAATCTGCTGTTTATCCGCTGAGTACAGGAAAATGACAGGAAAATTGGAACTGACTCTGTTGCAGGGTTCTATGCTGTAAATGGGTTATCACTCAGGACTCTGAATCCTACAATCCGAGTTTAAATCTTGGACGATCCTACCATGTCAATTAATTTGCCTCGTGGAACTAGAATATAGCTGTCCAAATGTCCAAATATTGTTGTTGTCAGTTGAAAGTATTTGCAACACGTGAAGGAACGACAGTCCGCTGTTGCAAATTAAACGCAGATTTTTTTTTCAATTTCCATTTGGATTTATAATATGGTTCTATGGTGTAATGGTTAGCACTCTGGACTTTGAATCCAGTGATCCGAGTTCAAATCTCGGTAGAACCTTCCTGTTTTTTTGTGCTGAATTATTCACATGGCCAACCAATAATCTCATAATCTGCTGTTTATCCGCTGTACTAAGGACAGGAAAATCGGAACTCTACAATAATTACTCTGTATGGGTTCTATGGTGTAATGGTTAGCACTCAGGACTCTGAATCCTGCGATCCGAGTTCAAATCTCGGTAGGACCTTCCATGATTTTGCAGTGACACACTCCTCCCCTGTCAACTTTAAAATAGTTGTGCGTGAAAGAAACAAGTGGGTGGGAGTCGATAAGCACTCTTGTTACGCACAAATGGTTAGCCTACGGTAAATGCATACTATGAGTCCCTGGTACGTTTTTTAATTGAAAACTTGCTGCCCCACAAAGAACTGACAATGTTTCATATTTTGTTCACACTCATCACTTCATTCGTGTTGGAAATATGTGGATTTCCAAGTGGATGCATGGTAGGGTAGCCCAGTTGATACCGTTTCTGGCCAGAAAATATTTGATCTTTTTTCCGGTGAACCAAGGACAGTAAAATCTGAACCCGTCACAGAGTATTGAGTTCTATGCTGTAAAGGTTATCACTCAGGACTCTGAATCCTACAATCCGAGTTTAAATCTTGGACGATCCTACCATGTCAATTAATTTGCCTCGTGGAACTAGAATATAGCTGTCCAAATATTGTTGTCAGTTGAAAGTATTTGCAACACGTGAAGGAACGACAGTCCGCTGTTGCAAATTAAACGCAGATTTTTTTTTCAATTTCCATTTGGACTTATAATATGGTTCTATGGTGTAATGGTTAGCACTCTGGACTTTGAATCCAGTGATCCGAGTTCAAATCTCGGTAGAACCTTCCTGTTTTTTTGTGCTGAATTATTCACATGGCCAACCAATAATCTCATAATCTGCTGTTTATCCGCTGTACTAAGGACAGGAAAATCGGAACTCTACAATAATTACTCTGTATGAGGTTCTATGGTGTAATGGTTAGCACTCAGGACTCTGAATCCTGCGATCCGAGTTCAAATCTCGGTAGGACCTTCCATGATTTTGCAGTGACACACTCCTCCCCTGTCAACTTTAAAATAGTTGTGCGTGAAAGAAACAAGTGGGTGGGAGTCGATAAGCACTCTTGTTACGCACAAATGGTTAGCCTACGGTAAATGCATACTATGAGTCCCTGGTACGTTTTTTAATTGAAAACTTGCTGCCCCACAAAGAACTGACAATGTTTCATATTTTGTTCACACTCATCACTTCATTCGTGTTGGAAATATGTGGATTTCCAAGTGGATGCATGGTAGGGTAGCCCAGTTGATACCGTTTCTGGCCAGAAAATATTTGATCTTTTTTCCGGTGAACCAAGGACAGTAAAATCTGAACCCGTCACAGAGTATTGAGAGGGTTCTATGCTGTAAAGGTTATCACTCAGGACTCTGAATCCTACAATCCGAGTTTAAATCTTGGACGATCCTACCATGTCAATTAATTTGCCTCGTGGAACTAGAATATAGCTGTCCAAATATTGTTGTCAGTTGAAAGTATTTGCAACACGTGAAGGAACGACAGTCCGCTGTTGCAAATTAAACGCAGATTTTTTTTTTCAATTTCCATTTGGATTTATAATATGGTTCTATGGTGTAATGGTTAGCACTCTGGACTTTGAATCCAGTGATCCGAGTTCAAATCTCGGTAGAACCTTCCTGTTTTTTTGTGCTGAATTATTCACATGGCCAACCAATAATCTCATAATCTGCTGTTTATCCGCTGTACTAAGGACAGGAAAATCGGAACTCTACAATAATTACTCTGTATGAGGTTCTATGGTGTAATGGTTAGCACTCAGGACTCTGAATCCTGCGATCCGAGTTCAAATCTCGGTAGGACCTTCCATGATTTTGCAGTGACACACTCCTCCCCTGTCAACTTTAAAATAGTTGTGCGTGAAAGAAACAAGTGGGTGGGAGTCGATAAGCACTCTTGTTACGCACAAATGGTTAGCCTACGGTAAATGCATACTATGAGTCCCTGGTACGTTTTTTAATTGAAAACTTGCTGCCCCACAAAGAACTGACAATGTTTCATATTTTGTTCACACTCATCACTTCATTCGTGTTGGAAATATGTGGATTTCCAAGTGGATGCATGGTAGGGTAGCCCAGTTGATACCGTTTCTGGCCAGAAAATATTTGATATTTTTTTCCGGTGAACCAAGGACAGTAAAATCTGAACCCGTCACAGAGTATTGAGTTCTATGCTGTAAAGGTTATCACTCAGGACTCTGAATCCTACAATCCGAGTTTAAATCTTGGACGATCCTACCATGTCAATTAATTTGCCTCGTGGAACTAGAATATAGCTGTCCAAATATTGTTGTCAGTTGAAAGTATTTGCAACACGTGAAGGAACGACAGTCCGCTGTTGCAAATTAAACGCAGATTTTTTTTTCAATTTCCATTTGGACTTATAATATGGTTCTATGGTGTAATTTTAGCACTCTGGACTTTGAATCCAGTGATCCGAGTTCAAATCTCGGTAGAACCTTCCTGTTTTTTTGTGCTGAATTATTCACATGGCCAACCAATAATCTCATAATCTGCTGTTTATCCGCTGTACTAAGGACAGGAAAATTGGAACTCTACAATAATTACTCTGTATGAGGTTCTATGGTGTAATGGTTAGCACTCAGGACTCTGAATCCTACAATCCGAGTTTAAATCTTGGACGATCCTACCATGTCAATTAATTTGCCTCGTGGAACTAGAATATAGCTGTCCAAATATTGTTGTCAGTTGAAAGTATTTGCAACACGTGAAGGAACATGTCAATTAATTTGCCTCGTGGAACTAGAATATAGCTGTCCAAACAGTTGAAAGTATTTGCAACCCGTGAAGGAACGACAACCGCTGTTGCAAATTAAACGCAGATTTTTTTTTCAATTTCCATTTGGATTTATAATATGGTTCTATGGTGTAATGGTTAGCACTCTGGACTTTGAATCCAGTGATCCGAGTTCAAATCTCGGTAGAACCTTCCTGTTTTTTTGTGCTGAATTATTCACATGGCCAACCAATAATCTCATAATCTGCTGTTTATCCGCTGTACTAAGGACAGGAAAATCGGAACTCTACAATAATTACTCTGTATGAGGTTCTATGGTGTAATGGTTAGCACTCAGGACTCTGAATCCTGCGATCCGAGTTCAAATCTCGGTAGGACCTTCCATGATTTTGCAGTGACACACTCCTCCCCTGTCAACTTTAAAATAGTTGTGCGTGAAAGAAACAAGTGGGTGGGAGTCGATAAGCACTCTTGTTACGCACAAATGGTTAGCCTACGGTAAATGCATACTATGAGTCCCTGGTACGTTTTTTAATTGAAAACTTGCTGCCCCACAAAGAACTGACAATGTTTCATATTTTGTTCACACTCATCACTTCATTCGTGTTGGAAATATGTGGATTTCCAAGTGGATGCATGGTAGGGTAGCCCAGTTGATACCGTTTCTGGCCAGAAAATATTTGATTTTTTTTTCCGGTGAACCAAGGACAGTAAAATCTGAACCCGTCACAGAGTATTGAGTTCTATGCTGTAAAGGTTATCACTCAGGACTCTGAATCCTACAATCCGAGTTTAAATCTTGGACGATCCTACCATGTCAATTAATTTGCCTCGTGGAACTAGAATATAGCTGTCCAAATATTGTTGTCAGTTGAAAGTATTTGCAACACGTGAAGGAACGACAGTCCGCTGTTGCAAATTAAACGCAGATTTTTTTTTCAATTTCCATTTGGACTTATAATATGGTTCTATGGTGTAATGGTTAGCACTCTGGACTTTGAATCCAGTGATCCGAGTTCAAATCTCGGTAGAACCTTCCTGTTTTTTTGTGCTGACCTGAATTATTCACATGGCCAACCAATAATCTCATAATCTGCTGTTTATCCGCTGTACTAAGGACAGGAAAATCGGAACTCTACAATAATTACTCTGTATGAGGTTCTATGGTGTAATGGTTAGCACTCAGGACTCTGAATCCTGCGATCCGAGTTCAAATCTCGGTAGGACCTTCCATGATTTTGCAGTGACACACTCCTCCCCTGTCAACTTTAAAATAGTTGTGCGTGAAAGAAACAAGTGGGTGGGAGTCGATAAGCACTCTTGTTACGCACAAATGGTTAGCCTACGGTAAATGCATACTATGAGTCCCTGGTACGTTTTTTAATTGAAAACTTGCTGCCCCACAAAGAACTGACAATGTTTCATATTTTGTTCACACTCATCACTTCATTCGTGTTGGAAATATGTGGATTTCCAAGTGGATGCATGGTAGGGTAGCCCAGTTGATACCGTTTCTGGCCAGAAAATATTTGATCTTTTTTCCGGTGAACCAAGGACAGTAAAATCTGAACCCGTCACAGAGTATTGAGTTCTATGCTGTAAAGGTTATCACTCAGGACTCTGAATCCTACAATCCGAGTTTAAATCTTGGACGATCCTACCATGTCAATTAATTTGCCTCGTGGAACTAGAATATAGCTGTCCAAATATTGTTGTCAGTTGAAAGTATTTGCAACACGTGAAGGAACGACAGTCCGCTGTTGCAAATTAAACGCAGATTTTTTTTTTCAATTTCCATTTGGACTTATAATATGGTTCTATGGTGTAATGGTTAGCACTCTGGACTTTGAATCCAGTGATCCGAGTTCAAATCTCGGTAGAACCTTCCTGTTTTTTTGTGCTGAATTATTCACATGGCCAACCAATAATCTCATAATCTGCTGTTTATCCGCTGTACTAAGGACAGGAAAATCGGAACTCTACAATAATTACTCTGTATGAGGTTCTATGGTGTAATGGTTAGCACTCAGGACTCTGAATCCTGCGATCCGAGTTCAAATCTCGGTAGGACCTTCCATGATTTTGCAGTGACACACTCCTCCCCTGTCAACTTTAAAATAGTTGTGCGTGAAAGAAACAAGTGGGTGGGAGTCGATAAGCACTCTTGTTACGCACAAATGGTTAGCCTACGGTAAATGCATACTATGAGTCCCTGGTACGTTTTTTAATTGAAAACTTGCTGCCCCACAAAGAACTGACAATGTTTCATATTTTGTTCACACTCATCACTTCATTCGTGTTGGAAATATGTGGATTTCCAAGTGGATGCATGGTAGGGTAGCCCAGTTGATACCGTTTCTGGCCAGAAAATATTTGATATTTTTTTCCGGTGAACCAAGGACAGTAAAATCTGAACCCGTCACAGAGTATTGAGTTCTATGCTGTAAAGGTTATCACTCAGGACTCTGAATCCTACAATCCGAGTTTAAATCTTGGACGATCCTACCATGTCAATTAATTTGCCTCGTGGAACTAGAATATAGCTGTCCAAATATTGTTGTCAGTTGAAAGTATTTGCAACACGTGAAGGAACGACACAGTCCGCTGTTGCAAATTAAACTTTGCAGATCCGAGTTCAAATCTTTTTTTTTCAATTTCCATTTGGACTTATAATATGGTTCTATGGTGTAATGGTTAGCACTCTGGACTTTGAATCCAGTGATCCGAGTTCAAATCTCGGTAGAACCTTCCTGTTTTTTTGTGCTGAATTATTCACATGGCCAACCAATAATCTCATAATCTGCTGTTTATCCGCTGTACTAAGGACAGAAAAATTTGAACTCTACAATAATTACTCTGTACAGAGGTTCTATGGTGTAATGGTTAACACTCAGGACTCTGAATCCTACAATCCGAGTTTAAATCTTGGACGATCCTACCATGTCAATTAATTTGCCTCGTGGAACTAGAATATAGCTGTCCAAATATTGTTGTCAGTTGAAAGTATTTGCAACACGTGAAGGAACGACAGTCCGCTGTTGCAAATTAAACGCAGATTTTTTTTTTCAATTTCCATTTGATATTATAATATGGTTCTATGGTGTAATGGTTAGCACTCTGGACTTTGAATCCAGTGATCCGAGTTCAAATCTCGGTAGAACCTTCCTGTTTTTTTGTGCTGAATTATTCACATGGCCAACCAATAATCTCATAATCTGCTGTTTATCCGCTGTACTAAGGACAGGAAAATCGGAACTCTACAATAATTACTCTGTATGAGGTTCTATGGTGTAATGGTTAGCACTCAGGACTCTGAATCCTGCGATCCGAGTTCAAATCTCGGTAGGACCTTCCATGATTTTGCAGTGACACACTCCTCCCCTGTCAACTTTAAAATAGTTGTGCGTGAAAGAAACAAGTGGGTGGGAGTCGATAAGCACTCTTGTTACGCACAAATGGTTAGCCTACGGTAAATGCATACTATGAGTCCCTGGTACGTTTTTTAATTGAAAACTTGCTGCCCCACAAAGAACTGACAATGTTTCATATTTTGTTCACACTCATCACTTCATTCGTGTTGGAAATATGTGGATTTCCAAGTGGATGCATGGTAGGGTAGCCCAGTTGATACCGTTTCTGGCCAGAAAATATTTGATTTTTTTTTCCGGTGAACCAAGGACAGTAAAATCTGAACCCGTCACAGAGTATTGAGTTCTATGCTGTAAAGGTTATCACTCAGGACTCTGAATCCTACAATCCGAGTTTAAATCTTGGACGATCCTACCATGTCAATTAATTTGCCTCGTGGAACTAGAATATAGCTGTCCAAATATTGTTGTCAGTTGAAAGTATTTGCAACACGTGAAGGAACGACAGTCCGCTGTTGCAAATTAAACGCAGATTTTTTTTTTTTTTTCAATTTCCATTTGGACTTATAATATGGTTCTATGGTGTAATGGTTAGCACTCTGGACTTTGAATCCAGTGATCCGAGTTCAAATCTCGGTAGAACCTTCCTGTTTTTTTGTGCTGAATTATTCACATGGCCAACCAATAATCTCATAATCTGCTGTTTATCCGCTGTACTAGACAGGAAAATCGGAACTCTACAATAATTACTCTGTATGAGGTTCTATGGTGTAATGGTTAGCACTCAGGACTCTGAATCCTGCGATCCGAGTTCAAATCTCGGTAGGACCTTCCATGATTTTGCAGTGACACACTCCTCCCCTGTCAACTTTAAAATAGTTGTGCGTGAAAGAAACAAGTGGGTGGGAGTCGATAAGCACTCTTGTTACGCACAAATGGTTAGCCTACGGTAAATGCATACTATGAGTCCCTGGTACGTTTTTTAATTGAAAACTTGCTGCCCCACAAAGAACTGACAATGTTTCATATTTTGTTCACACTCATCACTTCATTCGTGTTGGAAATATGTGGATTTCCAAGTGGATGCATGGTAGGGTAGCCCAGTTGATACCGTTTCTGGCCAGAAAATATTTGATCTTTTTTCCGGTGAACCAAGGACAGTAAAATCTGAACCCGTCACAGAGTATTGAGTTCTATGCTGTAAAGGTTATCACTCAGGACTCTGAATCCTACAATCCGAGTTTAAATCTTGGACGATCCTACCATGTCAATTAATTTGCCTCGTGGAACTAGAATATAGCTGTCCAAATATTGTTGTCAGTTGAAAGTATTTGCAACACGTGAAGGAACGACAGTCCGCTGTTGCAAATTAAACGCAGATTTTTTTTTTTCAATTTCCATTTGGACTTATAATATGGTTCTATGGTGTAATGGTTAGCACTCTGGACTTTGAATCCAGTGATCCGAGTTCAAATCTCGGTAGAACCTTCCTGTTTTTTTGTGCTGAATTATTCACATGGCCAACCAATAATCTCATAATCTGCTGTTTATCCGCTGTACTAAGGACAGGAAAATCGGAACTCTACAATAATTACTCTGTATGAGGTTCTATGGTGTAATGGTTAGCACTCAGGACTCTGAATCCTGCGATCCGAGTTCAAATCTCGGTAGGACCTTCCATGATTTTGCAGTGACACACTCCTCCCCTGTCAACTTTAAAAATAGTTGTGCGTGAAAGAAACAAGTGGGTGGGAGTCGATAAGCACTCTTGTTACGCACAAATGGTTAGCCTACGGTAAATGCATACTATGAGTCCCTGGTACGTTTTTTAATTGAAAACTTGCTGCCCCACAAAGAACTGACAATGTTTCATATTTTGTTCACACTCATCACTTCATTCGTGTTGGAAATATGTGGATTTCCAAGTGGATGCATGGTAGGGTAGCCCAGTTGATACCGTTTCTGGCCAGAAAATATTTGATTTTTTTTTCCGGTGAACCAAGGACAGTAAAATCTGAACCCGTCACAGAGTATTGAGTTCTATGCTGTAAAGGTTATCACTCAGGACTCTGAATCCTACAATCCGAGTTTAAATCTTGGACGATCCTACCATGTCAATTAATTTGCCTCGTGGAACTAGAATATAGCTGTCCAAATATTGTTGTCAGTTGAAAGTATTTGCAACACGTGAAGGAACGACAGTCCGCTGTTGCAAATTAAACGCAGATTTTTTTTTTTCAATTTCCATTTGGACTTATAATATGGTTCTATGGTGTAATGGTTAGCACTCTGGACTTTGAATCCAGTGATCCGAGTTCAAATCTCGGTAGAACCTTCCTGTTTTTTTGTGCTGAATTATTCACATGGCCAACCAATAATCTCATAATCTGCTGTTTATCCGCTGTACTAAGGACAGGAAAATCGGAACTCTACAATAATTACTCTGTATGAGGTTCTATGGTGTAATGGTTAGCACTCAGGACTCTGAATCCTGCGATCCGAGTTCAAATCTCGGTAGGACCTTCCATGATTTTGCAGTGACACACTCCTCCCCTGTCAACTTTAAAATAGTTGTGCGTGAAAGAAACAAGTGGGTGGGAGTCGATAAGCACTCTTGTTACGCACAAATGGTTAGCCTACGGTAAATGCATACTATGAGTCCCTGGTACGTTTTTTAATTGAAAACTTGCTGCCCCACAAAGAACTGACAATGTTTCATATTTTGTTCACACTCATCACTTCATTCGTGTTGGAAATATGTGGATTTCCAAGTGGATGCATGGTAGGGTAGCCCAGTTGATACCGTTTCTGGCCAGAAAATATTTGATCTTTTTTCCGGTGAACCAAGGACAGTAAAATCTGAACCCGTCACAGAGTATTGAGTTCTATGCTGTAAAGGTTATCACTCAGGACTCTGAATCCTACAATCCGAGTTTAAATCTTGGACGATCCTACCATGTCAATTAATTTGCCTCGTGGAACTAGAATATAGCTGTCCAAATATTGTTGTCAGTTGAAAGTATTTGCAACACGTGAAGGAACGACAGTCCGCTGTTGCAAATTAAACGCAGATTTTTTTTTTCAATTTCCATTTGGACTTATAATATGGTTCTATGGTGTAATGGTTAGCACTCTGGACTTTGAATCCAGTGATCCGAGTTCAAATCTCGGTAGAACCTTCCTGTTTTTTTGTGCTGAATTATTCACATGGCCAACCAATAATCTCATAATCTGCTGTTTATCCGCTGTACTAAGGACAGGAAAATCGGAACTCTACAATAATTACTCTGTATGAGGTTCTATGGTGTAATGGTTAGCACTCAGGACTCTGAATCCTGCGATCCGAGTTCAAATCTCGGTAGGACCTTCCATGATTTTGCAGTGACACACTCCTCCCCTGTCAACTTTAAAATAGTTGTGCGTGAAAGAAACAAGTGGGTGGGAGTCGATAAGCACTCTTGTTACGCACAAATGGTTAGCCTACGGTAAATGCATACTATGAGTCCCTGGTACGTTTTTTAATTGAAAACTTGCTGCCCCACAAAGAACTGACAATGTTTCATATTTTGTTCACACTCATCACTTCATTCGTGTTGGAAATATGTGGATTTCCAAGTGGATGCATGGTAGGGTAGCCCAGTTGATACCGTTTCTGGCCAGAAAATATTTGATCTTTTTTCCGGTGAACCAAGGACAGTAAAATCTGAACCCGTCACAGAGTATTGAGTTCTATGCTGTAAAGGTTATCACTCAGGACTCTGAATCCTACAATCCGAGTTTAAATCTTGGACGATCCTACCATGTCAATTAATTTGCCTCGTGGAACTAGAATATAGCTGTCCAAATATTGTTGTCAGTTGAAAGTATTTGCAACACGTGAAGGAACGACAGTCCGCTGTTGCAAATTAAACGCAGATTTTTTTTTTCAATTTCCATTTGGACTTATAATATGGTTCTATGGTGTAATGGTTAGCACTCTGGACTTTGAATCCAGTGATCCGAGTTCAAATCTCGGTAGAACCTTCCTGTTTTTTTGTGCTGAATTATTCACATGGCCAACCAATAATCTCATAATCTGCTGTTTATCCGCTGTACTAAGGACAGGAAAATCGGAACTCTACAATAATTACTCTGTATGAGGTTCTATGGTGTAATGGTTAGCACTCAGGACTCTGAATCCTGCGATCCGAGTTCAAATCTCGGTAGGACCTTCCATGATTTTGCAGTGACACACTCCTCCCCTGTCAACTTTAAAATAGTTGTGCGTGAAAGAAACAAGTGGGTGGGAGTCGATAAGCACTCTTGTTACGCACAAATGGTTAGCCTACGGTAAATGCATACTATGAGTCCCTGGTACGTTTTTTAATTGAAAACTTGCTGCCCCACAAAGAACTGACAATGTTTCATATTTTGTTCACACTCATCACTTCATTCGTGTTGGAAATATGTGGATTTCCAAGTGGATGCATGGTAGGGTAGCCCAGTTGATACCGTTTCTGGCCAGAAAATATTTGATACTTTTTTCCGGTGAACCAAGGACAGTAAAATCTGAACCCGTCACAGAGTATTGAGTTCTATGCTGTAAAGGTTATCACTCAGGACTCTGAATCCTACAATCCGAGTTTAAATCTTGGACGATCCTACCATGTCAATTAATTTGCCTCGTGGAACTAGAATATAGCTGTCCAAATATTGTTGTCAGTTGAAAGTATTTGCAACACGTGAAGGAACGACAGTCCGCTGTTGCAAATTAAACGCAGATTTTTTTTTTCAATTTCCATTTGGACTTATAATATGGTTCTATGGTGTAATGTTTAGCACTCTGGACTTTGAATCCAGTGATCCGAGTTCAAATCTCGGTAGAACCTTCCTGTTTTTTTGTGCTGAATTATTCACATGGCCAACCAATAATCTCATAATCTGCTGTTTATCCGGTGTAAAAATGACAGGAAAATTGGAACTCTACACTTATTACTCTGTAAGGGGTTCTATGCTGTAAAGGTTATCACTCAGGACTCTGAATCCTACAATCCGAGTTTAAATCTTGGATGATCCTAACATGTCAATTAATTTGCCTCGTGGAACTAGAATATAGCTGTCCAAATATTGTTGTCAGTTGAAAGTATTTGCAACACGTGAAGGAACGACAGTCCGCTGTTGCTAATTAAACGCAGATTTTTTTTTCAATTTCCAGTTGGATTTAGAATATGGTTCTATGGTGTAATGGTTAGCACTCTGGACTTTGAATCCAGTGATCTGTGTTCAAATCTCGGTAGAACCTTCCTGTTTTTTTGTGCTGAATTATTCACATGGCCAACCAATAATCTCATAATCTGCTGTTTATCCGGTGTACAAATGACAGGAAAATCGGAACTCTACAATAATTACTCTGTATGGGTTCTATGGTGTAATGGTTAGCACTCAGGACTCTGAATCCTGCGATCTGAGTTCAAATCTCGGTAGGACCTACCTTGATTTTGCAGTGACACACTCCTCCCCTGTCAACTTTAAAATAGTTGTGCGTGAAAGAAACAAGTGGGTGGGAGTCGATAAGCACTCTTGTTACGCACAAATGGTTAGCCTACGGTAAATGCATACTATGAGTCCCTGGTACGTTTTTTAATTGAAAACTTGCTGCCCCACAAAGAACTGACAATGTTTCATATTTTGTTCACACTCATCACTTCATTCGTGTTGGAAATATGTGGATTTCCAAGTGGATG
This sequence comes from Oncorhynchus gorbuscha, assembly GCF_021184085.1. Classification (NCBI taxonomy): domain Eukaryota; kingdom Metazoa; phylum Chordata; class Actinopteri; order Salmoniformes; family Salmonidae; genus Oncorhynchus; species Oncorhynchus gorbuscha. Next base: position 115,895 of record NW_025746350.1, read on the forward strand.
CATGGTAGGGTAGCCCAGTTGATACCGTTTCTGGCCAGAAAATATTTGATCTGTTTTTCCGGTGAACCAAGGACAGTAAAATCTGAACCCGTCACAGAGTATTGAGGGTTCTATGCTGTAAAGGTTATCACTCAGGACTCTGAATCCTACAATCCGAGTTTAAATCTTGGACGATCCTACCATGTCAATTAATTTGCCTCGTGGAACTAGAATATAGCTGTCCAAATATTGTTGTCAGTTGAAAGTATTTGCAACACGTGAAGGAACGACAGTCCGCTGTTGCAAATTAAACGCAGATTTTTTTTTTCAATTTCCATTTGGATTTATAATATGGTTCTATGGTGTAATGGTTAGCACTCTGGACTTTGAATCCAGTGATCCGAGTTCAAATCTCGGTAGAACCTTCCTGTTTTTTTGTGCTGAATTATTCACATGGCCAACCAATAATCTCATAATCTGCTGTTTATCCGGTGTACTAAGGACAGGAAAATCGGAACTCTACAATAATTACTCTGTATGGGGTTCTATGGTGTAATGGTTAGCACTCAGGACTCTGAATCCTGCGATCCGAGTTCAAATCTCGGTAGGACCTTCCATGATTTTGCAGTGACACACTCCTCCCCTGTCAACTTTAAAATAGTTGTGCGTGAAAGAAACAAGTGGGTGGGAGTCGATAAGCACTCTTGTTACGCACAAATGGTTAGCCTACGGTAAATGCATACTATGAGTCCCTGGTACGTTTTTTAATTGAAAACTTGCTGCCCCACAAAGAACTGACAATGTTTCATATTTTGTTCACACTCGTCACTTCATTCGTGTTGGAAATATGTGGATTTCCAAGTGGATGCATGGTAGGGTAGCCCAGTTGATACCGTTTCTGGCCAGAAAATATTTGATATTTTTTTTCCGGTGAACCAAGGACAGTAAAATCTGAACCCGTCACAGAGTATTGAGTTCTATGCTGTAAAGGTTATCACTCAGGACTCTGAATCCTACAATCCGAGTTTAAATCTTGGACGATCCTACCATGTCAATTAATTTGCCTCGTGGAACTAGAATATAGCTGTCCAAATATTGTTGTCAGTTGAAAGTATTTGCAACACGTGAAGGAACGACAGTCCGCTGTTGCAAATTAAACGCAGATTTTTTTTTTTTCAATTTCCATTTGGACTTATAATATGGTTCTATGGTGTAATGGTTAGCACTCTGGACTTTGAATCCAGTGATCCGAGTTCAAATCTCGGTAGAACCTTCCTGTTTTTTTGTGCTGAATTATTCACATGGCCAACCAATAATCTCATAATCTGCTGTTTATCCGCTGTACTAAGGACAGGAAAATCGGAACTCTACAATAATTACTCTGTATGAGGTTCTATGGTGTAATGGTTAGCACTCAGGACTCTGAATCCTGCGATCCGAGTTCAAATCTCGGTAGGACCTTCCATGATTTTGCAGTGACACACTCCTCCCCTGTCAACTTTAAAATAGTTGTGCGTGTTACGCACAAATGGTTAGCCTACGGTAAATGCATACTATGAGTCCCTGGTACGTTTTTTAATTGAAAACTTGCTGCCCCACAAAGAACTGACAATGTTTCATATTTTGTTCACACTCATCACTTCATTCGTGTTGGAAATATGTGGATTTCCAAGTGGATGCATGGTAGGGTAGCCCAGTTGATACCGTTTCTGGCCAGAAAATATTTGATTTTTTTTTCCGGTGAACCAAGGACAGTAAAATCTGAACCCGTCACAGAGTATTGAGTTCTATGCTGTAAAGGTTATCACTCAGGACTCTGAATCCTACAATCCGAGTTTAAATCTTGGACGATCCTACCATGTCAATTAATTTGCCTCGTGGAACTAGAATATAGCTGTCCAAATATTGTTGTCAGTTGAAAGTATTTGCAACACGTGAAGGAACGACAGTCCGCTGTTGCAAATTAAACGCAGATTTTTTTTTTCATTTCCATTTGGACTTATAATATGGTTCTATGGTGTAATGGTTAGCACTCTGGACTTTGAATCCAGTGATCCGAGTTCAAATCTCGGTAGAACCTTCCTGTTTTTTTGTGCTGAATTATTCACATGGCCAACCAATAATCTCATAATCTGCTGTTTATCCGCTGTACTAAGGACAGGAAAATCGGAACTCTACAATAATTACTCTGTATGAGGTTCTATGGTGTAATGGTTAGCACTCAGGACTCTGAATCCTGCGATCCGAGTTCAAATCTCGGTAGGACCTTCCATGATTTTGCAGTGACACACTCCTCCCCTGTCAACTTTAAAATAGTTGTGCGTGAAAGAAACAAGTGGGTGGGAGTCGATAAGCACTCTTGTTACGCACAAATGGTTAGCCTACGGTAAATGCATACTATGAGTCCCTGGTACGTTTTTAATTGAAAACTTGCTGCCCCACAAAGAACTGACAATGTTTCATATTTTGTTCACACTCATCACTTCATTCGTGTTGGAATTCGTGTTGGAAATATGTGGATTTCCAAGTGGATGCATGGTAGGGTAGCCCAGTTGATACCGTTTCTGGCCAGAAAATATTTGATCTGTTTTTCCGGTGAACCAAGGACAGTAAAATCTGAACCCGTCACAGAGTATTGAGTACAGGGTTCTATGCTGTAAAGGTTATCACTCAGGACTCTGAATCCTACAATCCGAGTTTAAATCTTGGACGATCCTACCATGTCAATTAATTTGCCTCGTGGAACTAGAATATAGCTGTCCAAATATTGTTGTCAGTTGAAAGTATTTGCAACACGTGAAGGAACGACAGTCCGCTGTTGCAAATTAAACGCAGATTTTTTTTTCAATTTCCATTTGGATTTATAATATGGTTCTATGGTGTAATGGTTAGCACTCTGGACTTTGAATCCAGTGATCCGAGTTCAAATCTCGGTAGAACCTTCCTGTTTTTTTGTGCTGAATTATTCACATGGCCAACCAATAATCTCATAATCTCCGGTGTAAAAATGACAGGAAAATTGGAACTCTACACTTATTACTCTGTAAGGGGTTCTATGCTGTAAAGGTTATCACTCAGGACTCTGAATCCTACAATCCGAGTTTAAATTGATCCTACCATGTCAATTAATTTGCCTCGTGGAACTAGAATATAGCTGTCCAAATATTGTTGTCAGTTGAAAGTATTTGCAACACGTGAAGGAACGACAGTCCGCTGTTGCTAATTAAACGCAGATTTTTTTTTCAATTTCCATTTGGATTTAGAATATGGTTCTATGGTGTAATGGTTAGCACTCTGGACTTTGAATCCAGTGATCCGAGTTCAAATCTCGGTAGAACCTTCCTGTTTTTTTGTGCTGAATTATTCACATGGCCAACCAATAATCTCATAATCTGCTGTTTATCCGGTGTACTAAGGACAGGAAAATCGGAACTCTACAATAATTACTCTGTATGGGGTTCTATGGTGTAATGGTTAGCACTCAGGACTCTGAATCCTGCGATCCGAGTTCAAATCTCGGTAGGACCTACCTTGATTTTGCAGTGACACACTCCTCCCCTGTCAACTTTAAAATAGTTGTGCGTGAAAGAAACAAGTGGGTGGGAGTCGATAAGCACTCTTGTTACGCACAAATGGTTAGCCTACGGTAAATGCATACTATGAGTCCCTGGTACGTTTTTTAATTGAAAACTTGCTGCCCCACAAAGAACTGACAATGTTTCATATTTTGTTCACACTCGTCACTTCATTCGTGTTGGAAATATGTGGATTTCCAAGTGGATGCATGGTAGGGTAGCCCAGTTGATACCGTTTCTGGCCAGAAAATATTTGATCTGTTTTTCCGGTGAACCAAGGACAGTAAAATCTGAACCCGTCACAGAGTATTGAGTACAGGGTTCTATGCTGTAAAGGTTATCACTCAGGACTCTGAATCCTACAATCCGAGTTTAAATCTTGGACGATCCTACCATGTCAATTAATTTGCCTCGTGGAACTAGAATATAGCTGTCCAAATATTGTTGTCAGTTGAAAGTATTTGCAACACGTGAAGGAACGACAGTCCGCTGTTGCAAATTAAACGCAGATTTTTTTTTTTCAATTTCCATTTGGATTTAGAATATGGTTCTATGGTGTAATGTTTAGCACTCTGGACTTTGAATCCAGTGATCCGAGTTCAAATCTCGGTAGAACCTTCCTGTTTTTTTGTGCTGAATTATTCACATGGCCAACCAATAATCTCATAATCTGCTGTTTATCCGGTGTACTAAGGACAGGAAAATTGGAACTCTACAATAATTACTCTGTATGGGTTCTATGGTGTAATGGTTAGCACTCAGGACTCTGAATCCTGCGATCCGAGTTCAAATCTCGGTAGGACCTTCCATGATTTTGCAGTGACACACTCCTCCCCTGTCAACTTTAAAATAGTTGTGCGTGAAAGAAACAAGTGGGTGGGAGTCGATAAGCACTCTTGTTACGCACAAATGGTTAGCCTACGGTAAATGCATACTATGAGTCCCTGGTACGTTTTTTAATTGAAAACTTGCTGCCCCACAAAGAACTGACAATGTTTCATATTTTGTTCACACTCGTCACTTCATTCGTGTTGGAAATATGTGGATTTCCAAGTGGATGCATGGTAGGGTAGCCCAGTTGATACCGTTTCTGGCCAGAAAATATTTGATATTTTTTTCCGGTGAACCAAGGACAGTAAAATCTGAACCCGTCACAGAGTATTGAGTTCTATGCTGTAAAGGTTATCACTCAGGACTCTGAATCCTACAATCCGAGTTTAAATCTTGGACGATCCTACCATGTCAATTAATTTGCCTCGTGGAACTAGAATATAGCTGTCCAAATATTGTTGTCAGTTGAAAGTATTTGCAACACGTGAAGGAACGACAGTCCGCTGTTGCAAATTAAACGCAGATTTTTTTTTTTTTTTCAATTTCCATTTGGACTTATAATATGGTTCTATGGTGTAATGGTTAGCACTCTGGACTTTGAATCCAGTGATCCGAGTTCAAATCTCGGTAGAACCTTCCTGTTTTTTTGTGCTGAATTATTCACATGGCCAACCAATAATCTCATAATCTGCTGTTTATCCGCTGTACTAAGGACAGGAAAATCGGAACTCTACAATAATTACTCTGTATGAGGTTCTATGGTGTAATGGTTAGCACTCAGGACTCTGAATCCTGCGATCCGAGTTCAAATCTCGGTAGGACCTTCCATGATTTTGCAGTGACACACTCCTCCCCTGTCAACTTTAAAATAGTTGTGCGTGAAAGAAACAAGTGGGTGGGAGTCGATAAGCACTCTTGTTACGCACAAATGGTTAGCCTACGGTAAATGCATACTATGAGTCCCTGGTACGTTTTTTAATTGAAAACTTGCTGCCCCACAAAGAACTGACAATGTTTCATATTTTGTTCACACTCGTCACTTCATTCGTGTTGGAAATATGTGGATTTCCAAGTGGATGCATGTAGGGTAGCCCAGTTGATACCGTTTCTGGCCAGAAAATATTTGATCTGTTTTTCCGGTGAACCAAGGACAGTAAAATCTGAACCCGTCACAGAGTATTGTACAGGGTTCTATGCTGTAAAGGTTATCACTCAGGACTCTGAATCCTACAATCCGAGTTTAAATCTTGGACGATCCTACCATGTCAATTAATTTGCCTCGTGGAACTAGAATATAGCTGTCCAAATATTGTTGTCAGTTGAAAGTATTTGCAACACGTGAAGGAACGACAGTCCGCTGTTGCAAATTAAACGCAGATTTTTTTTTTCAATTTCCATTTGGATTTAGAATATGGTTCTATGGTGTAATGTTTAGCACTCTGGACTTTGAATCCAGTGATCCGAGTTCAAATCTCGGTAGAACCTTCCTGTTTTTTTGTGCTGAATTATTCACATGGCCAACCAATAATCTCATAATCTGCTGTTTATCCGGTGTACTAAGGACAGGAAAATTGGAACTCTACAATAATTACTCTGTATGGGGTTCTATGGTGTAATGGTTAGCACTCAGGACTCTGAATCCTGCGATCCGAGTTCAAATCTCGGTAGGACCTACCATGATTTTGCAGTGACACACTCCTCCCCTGTCAACTTTAAAATAGTTGTGCGTGAAAGAAACAAGTGGGTGGGAGTCGATAAGCACTCTTGTTACGCACAAATGGTTAGCCTACGGTAAATGCATACTATGAGTCCCTGGTACGTTTTTTAATTGAAAACTTGCTGCCCCACAAAGAACTGACAATGTTTCATATTTTGTTCACACTCATCACTTCATTCGTGTTGGAAATATGTGGATTTCCAAGTGGATGCATGGTAGGGTAGCCCAGTTGATACCGTTTCTGGCCAGAAAATATTTGATCTGTTTTTCCGGTGAACCAAGGACAGTAAAATCTGAACCCGTCACAGAGTATTGAGTTCTATGCTGTAAAGGTTATCACTCAGGACTCTGAATCCTACAATCCGAGTTTAAATCTTGGACGATCCTACCATGTCAATTAATTTGCCTCGTGGAACTAGAATATAGCTGTCCAAATATTGTTGTCAGTTGAAAGTATTTGCAACACGTGAAGGAACGACAGTCCGCTGTTGCAAATTAAACGCAGATTTTTTTTTTCAATTTCCATTTGGATTTAGAATATGGTTCTATGGTGTAATGTTTAGCACTCTGGACTTTGAATCCAGTGATCCGAGTTCAAATCTCGGTAGAACCTTCCTGTTTTTTTGTGCTGAATTATTCACATGGCCAACCAATAATCTCATAATCTGCTGTTTATCCGCTGTACTAAGGACAGGAAAATCGGAACTCTACAATAATTACTCTGTATGAGGTTCTATGGTGTAATGGTTAGCACTCAGGACTCTGAATCCTGCGATCCGAGTTCAAATCTCGGTAGGACCTTCCATGATTTTGCAGTGACACACTCCTCCCCTGTCAACTTTAAAATAGTTGTGCGTGAAAGAAACAAGTGGGTGGGAGTCGATAAGCACTCTTGTTACGCACAAATGGTTAGCCTACGGTAAATGCATACTATGAGTCCCTGGTACGTTTTTTAATTGAAAACTTGCTGCCCCACAAAGAACTGACAATGTTTCATATTTTGTTCACACTCGTCACTTCATTCGTGTTGGAAATATGTGGATTTCCAAGTGGATGCATGGTAGGGTAGCCCAGTTGATACCGTTTCTGGCCAGAAAATATTTGATCTGTTTTTCCGGTGAACCAAGGACAGTAAAATCTGAACCCGTCACAGAGTATTGAGTTCTATGCTGTAAAGGTTATCACTCAGGACTCTGAATCCTACAATCCGAGTTTAAATCTTGGACGATCCTACCATGTCAATTAATTTGCCTCGTGGAACTAGAATATAGCTGTCCAAATATTGTTGTCAGTTGAAAGTATTTGCAACACGTGAAGGAACGACAGTCCGCTGTTGCAAATTAAACGCAGATTTTTTTTTTTTCAATTTCCATTTGGACTTATAATATGGTTCTATGGTGTAATGGTTAGCACTCTGGACTTTGAATCCAGTGATCCGAGTTCAAATCTCGGTAGAACCTTCCTGTTTTTTTGTGCTGAATTATTCACATGGCCAACCAATAATCTCATAATCTGCTGTTTATCCGGTGTACTAAGGACAGGAAAATGGAACTCTACAATAATTACTCTGTATGGGTTCTATGGTGTAATGGTTAGCACTCAGGACTCTGAATCCTGCGATCCGAGTTCAAATCTCGGTAGGACCTTCCATGATTTTGCAGTGACACACTCCTCCCCTGTCAACTTTAAAATAGTTGTGCGTGAAAGAAACAAGTGGGTGGGAGTCGATAAGCACTCTTGTTACGCACAAATGGTTAGCCTACGGTAAATGCATACTATGAGTCCCTGGTACGTTTTTTAATTGAAAACTTGCTGCCCCACAAAGAACTGACAATGTTTCATATTTTGTTCACACTCGTCACTTCATTCGTGTTGGAAATATGTGGATTTCCAAGTGGATGCATGGTAGGGTAGCCCAGTTGATACCGTTTCTGGCCAGAAAATATTTGATCTGTTTTTCCGGTGAACCAAGGACAGTAAAATCTGAACCCGTCACAGAGTATTGAGGGTTCTATGCTGTAAAGGTTATCACTCAGGACTCTGAATCCTACAATCCGAGTTTAAATCTTGGACGATCCTACCATGTCAATTAATTTGCCTCGTGGAACTAGAATATAGCTGTCCAAATATTGTTGTCAGTTGAAAGTATTTGCAACACGTGAAGGAACGACAGTCCGCTGTTGCAAATTAAACGCAGATTTTTTTTTTTTTTTCAATTTCCATTTGGATTTATAATATGGTTCTATGGTGTAATGGTTAGCACTCTGGACTTTGAATCCAGTGATCCGAGTTCAAATCTCGGTAGAACCTTCCTGTTTTTTTGTGCTGAATTATTCACATGGCCAACCAATAATCTCATAATCTGCTGTTTATCCGCTGTACTAAGGACAGGAAAATTGGAACTCTACAATAATTACTCTGTAAGGGGTTCTATGGTGTAATGGTTAGCACTCAGGACTCTGAATCCTGCGATCCGAGTTCAAATCTCGGTAGGACCTTCCATGATTTTGCAGTGACACACTCCTCCCCTGTCAACTTTAAAATAGTTGTGCGTGAAAGAAACAAGTGGGTGGGAGTCGATAAGCACTCTTGTTACGCACAAATGGTTAGCCTACGGTAAATGCATACTATGAGTCCCTGGTACGTTTTTTAATTGAAAACTTGCTGCCCCACAAAGAACTGACAATGTTTCATATTTTGTTCACACTCGTCACTTCATTCGTGTTGGAAATATGTGGATTTCCAAGTGGATGCATGGTAGGGTAGCCCAGTTGATACCGTTTCTGGCCAGAAAATATTTGATCTTTTTTCCGGTGAACCAAGGACAGTAAAATCTGAACCCGTCACAGAGTATTGAGTTCTATGCTGTAAAGGTTATCACTCAGGACTCTGAATCCTACAATCCGAGTTTAAATCTTGGACGATCCTACCATGTCAATTAATTTGCCTCGTGGAACTAGAATATAGCTGTCCAAATATTGTTGTCAGTTGAAAGTATTTGCAACACGTGAAGGAACGACAGTCCGCTGTTGCAAATTAAACGCAGATTTTTTTTTTCAATTTCCATTTGGATTTATAATATGGTTCTATGGTGTAATGGTTAGCACTCTGGACTTTGAATCCAGTGATCCGAGTTCAAATCTCGGTAGAACCTTCCTGTTTTTTTGTGCTGAATTATTCACATGGCCAACCAATAATCTCATAATCTGCTGTTTATCCGCTGTACTAAGGACAGGAAAATCGGAACTCTACAATAATTACTCTGTATGAGGTTCTATGGTGTAATGGTTAGCACTCAGGACTCTGAATCCTGCGATCCGAGTTCAAATCTCGGTAGGACCTTCCATGATTTTGCAGTGACACACTCCTCCCCTGTCAACTTTAAAATAGTTGTGCGTGAAAGAAACAAGTGGGTGGGAGTCGATAAGCACTCTTGTTACGCACAAATGGTTAGCCTACGGTAAATGCATACTATGAGTCCCTGGTACGTTTTTTAATTGAAAACTTGCTGCCCCACAAAGAACTGACAATGTTTCATATTTTGTTCACACTCGTCACTTCATTCGTGTTGGAAATATGTGGATTTCCAAGTGGATGCATGGTAGGGTAGCCCAGTTGATACCGTTTCTGGCCAGAAAATATTTGATCTGTTTTTCCGGTGAACCAAGGACAGTAAAATCTGAACCCGTCACAGAGTATTGAGGGTTCTATGCTGTAAAGGTTATCACTCAGGACTCTGAATCCTACAATCCGAGTTTAAATCTTGGACGATCCTACCATGTCAATTAATTTGCCTCGTGGAACTAGAATATAGCTGTCCAAATATTGTTGTCAGTTGAAAGTATTTGCAACACGTGAAGGAACGACAGTCCGCTGCTGTTGCAAATTAAACGCAGATTTTTTTTTCAATTTCCATTTGGATTTAATATGGTTCTATGGTGTAATGGTTAGCACTCTGGACTTTGAATCCAGTGA
>NW_025746351.1:0-25000 GCF_021184085.1 Oncorhynchus gorbuscha
TTGACAAAGAACACAATTGCATTTTATCGATGGCAATTTGAATGCAGAGATCGTGGAGGCCCATTTTCATGCCATTCATCTGCCGCCTTCACCTTAAGTTTCAGCATGATAATGCACTGTCACATGTCGCAAGGATCTGTACACAATTCCTGGAAGCTGAAAATATCCCAATTCTTCCATGGCCTGCACACTCACCAGACATGTTACCCACTGAGCATGTTTGGGATGCTCTGGATCGAAGTGTACGACAGAGTGTTCGAGTTCCCGCCAATATCCAGCAACTTCACACGGCCATTAAAGAGGAGTGGGACAACATTTAACAGGACGCAATCAACAGCCTGATCAACTCTATGTGAAGGAGATGTGCCACACTGCATGAGGCAAATGGTGGTCAAACCAGATACTGACTGGTTTTCTGATCCACGCCCCTACCTTTCTCTGGTATCTGTGACCAACAGATGCCAAATGAATGTGTTTAAACTGACAGATTTCCTGACATGAACTGTAACTCTCTGGATGTTCCTTCCTGTTCCATATTCTATCTAGAACCCTGGAACCTCCTCTACACTGTTAATGGAGTCTTTATCCAGGAGGACCTCCTCTACACTGTTAATGGAGTCTTTATCCAGGAGGACCTCCTCTACACTGTTAATGGAGTCTTTATCCAGGAGGACCTCCTCTACACTGTTAATGGAGTCTTTATCCAGGAGGACCTCCTCTATACCACTAATGGAGTCTTTATCCAGGAGGACTTCCTCTACACCACTAATGGAGTCTTTATCCAGGAGGACCTCTACACTGTTAATGGAGTCTTTATCCAGGAGGACCTCCTCTACACTGTTAATGGAGTCTTTATCCAGGAGGACCTCCTCTATACCACTAATGGAGTCTTTATCCAGGAGGACCTCTACACTGTTAATGGAGTCTTTATCCAGGAGGACCTCCTCTATACCACTAATGGAGTCTTTATCCAGGAGGACCTCTACACTGTTAATGGAGTCTTTATCCAGGAGGACCTCCTCTATACCACTAATGGAGTCTTTATCCAGGAGGACCTCTACACTGTTAATGGAGTCTTTATCCAGGAGGACCTCTTCTACACCACTAATGGAGTCTTTATCCAGGAGGACCTCCTCTACACCGTTAAATGAGTCTTTATCCAGGAGGACCTCCTCTACACCGTTAATGGAGTCTTTGTCCAGGAGGACCTCCTCTACACTGTTAATGGAGGCTTTATCCAGGAGGACCTCCTCTACACTGTTAATGGAGTCTTTATCCAGGAGGACCTCCTCTATACTGTTAATGGAGTCTTTATCCAGGAGGACCTCCTCTACACTGTTAATGGAGTCTTTATCCAGGAGGACCTCCTCTATACTGTTAATGGAGTCTTTATCCAGGAGGACCTCCTCTACACCGTTAATGGAATCTTTATCCAGGAGGACCTCCTCTACACCATTAATGGAGTCTTTATCCAGGAGGACCTCTACACCACTAATGGAGTCTTTATCCAAGAGGACCTCCTCTACACTTTTAATGGAGTCTATATCCAGGAGGACCTCCTCTACACCACAAATGGAGTCTTTATCCAGGAGGACCTCCTCTACACCACAAATGGAGTCTTTATCCAGGAGGACCTCCTCTACACTTTTAATAGTCTTTATCCAGGAGGACCTCCTCTGCACCACTAATGGAGTCTTTATCCAGGAGGACAGCAGGAGAGCTTAGACAGGGTGGTATTCCACCAGGATCCTATATGTGTCAGGCTTACACAGGAACAACGGAGTGTAGGTAGGCGGGAGGAGAGGGGAGGGAGGAGGGGGGTGGATGAGAGGGGAGGGAGGAGGTGGGTGGAGGAGGAGAGGGGAGGGAGGAGGGGTGGAGGAGAGGGGAGGGGAGGGAGGAGGGGGGAGTAGAGGGAGACTTTTGCCATTTCTGTCTCTGTGGTTTTGTCACACCCGACTTAATGATGATTAATCAGCTACCTGGGTTGGCTAAGTATTTAGCGAGGATGTGTGTGTGTGTGTGTGTGCGTGTGCGTGCGTGCGTGCGTGCGTGCGTGTGTGTGTGTGTGTGTGTGTGTGTGTGTGTGTGTGTGCGCGTGCGTGTGTGTGTGTGTTTGAGGAACTCACTGCGCTTCTTGTTTTTGAAGTTGAAATGAACAACGCAGTGCAGGCAGATTCTGGGGCTGTGTTTGAGAGAGAGAGAGAGAGAGAGAGAGAGAGAGAGAGAGAGAGAGAGAGACAGAGAGAGAGAGAGAGAGAGAGAGAGAGAGAGAGAGAGAGAGAGAGAGAGAGAGAGAGAGAGAGAGAGAGAGAGAGAGAGAGAGAGAGAGAGAGAGAGAGAGAGAGAGAGAGAGAGAGAGAGAGAGAGAGAGAGAAGAGAGGAGAGAGAGAGAGAGAGAGAGAGAGAGAGAGAGAGAGAGAGAGAGAGAGAGAGAGAGAGGGGGAAAAAGAAAGAGAGAGATGGAGGGAGAGACTTAGAGAGAGAAAGAGTGTGTGTGTGCCCAGCAATTGAAAGTAGTTGTTTAATATTTTAGTTTTAAGCGTATCCCAAACCTTAAACCCTACTTTCACTACTCAGAGTTAATGCTTTAACCTTAAACACTTTGAAGTTTGATGTTTGGAGCAACTTCTAAATTTGACATGAAAGACACATGGATGACTGTCTAATTCTGATGTGAGACTGTGAGAGATGATAGCAGTGTGTTGGACTGGTAGCACATGGTCTAATTCTGATGTGAGACTGTGAGAGCTGGTAGCAGTGTGTTGAACTGGTAGCACATGGTCTAATTCTGATGTGAGACTGTGAGAGCTGGTAGCAGTGTGTTGAACTGGTAGCACATGGTCTAATTCTGATGTGAGACTGTGAGAGATGATAGCAGTGTGTTGGACTGGTAGCACATGGTCTAATTCTGATGTGAGACTGTGAGAGATGATAGCAGCGTGTTGGACTGGTAGCACATGGTCTAATTCTGATGTGAGACTGTGAGAGATGATAGCAGTGTGTTGAACTGTGTGTGGAAACTCACTAACTGGGGCTTCCTGCTTTTGAAGTTGAAATGAACAACGCAGCGCAGGCAGAATCTAGGGCTGCGTTTGAGAGAGAGAGAGAGAGAGAGAGAGAGTGTGTGTGTGTGTGTGTGTGTGTGTGTGTGTGTGTGTGTGTGTGTGTGTGTGTGTGTGTGTGTGTGTGTGTGTGTGTGTGTGTGTGTGTGTGTGTGTGTGTGTGTGTGTGTGTGTGTGTGTGTGTGTGTGTGTGTGTGTGTGTGTGTGGAGCCGTTCTGCTCCTGGCTACTCGACTGCTCCTCCTCCCTAATGGTTTATTCACTGTGTAAATGCTAAAAATATCACTGACAAATCACTAATTTCCACCGCTAAAAACCCTGTTACTTTTGGATAGAAATTGTCTCAGCAAACACTGCTGACACAAAGACTGAAGCCAAAAAACACTTTTAATAATAAAAGACAATTCTCGTTTTGAAGAAAAATAACACCAAAACCACAGGAGACACAGAACTCATCTTAACATACAATATTTCAGAAGATGCACTTAGAAGTCTTCTGTTTCGACTTCCAAAACATTTCTCCTTCTCCGTCATGGTTTTAGTTTGCTGCACGTGTATTAGGATGTTATTCAGTATAATATAATATAAAGTGGAAGGTGTCTGCTGGTTTCAGATGCTACACACAATCTCTATAAAATACACACAGAACAGGTTTCAAAACGTTCTACTACCAAAATACTGTTCCCCTCTTTTCTTTTCAGTTTGCTTCACTTTTATTGTGCAGGAGTTCTATGGAGATCTATTGAGTTCTATGGAGTTCTATTGAGTTCTATGGAGTTCTATGGAGTTCTATTGAGTTCTATGGAGTTCTATGGAGATCTATGGAGTTCTATGGAGTTCTATTGAGTTCTATGGAGTTCTATTGAGTTATTTTGAGTTCTATGGAGATCTATGGAGTTCTATGGAGCTGTATTGAGTTCTATTGAGCTCTATTGAAGCCTATGGAGTTCTATGGAGCTCTATTGAGTTCTATTGAGTTCTATTGAGCTCTGTTGAGTTCTATTGTGTTCTATGGAGTTCTATGGAGCTCTATTGAGTTCTATTGAGTTCTATGGAGTTCTAAATCAAGTCAAATCAAATGTATTTGTCACATACACATGGTTAGCAGATGTTAATGCGAGTGTAGCAAAATGCTTGTGCTTCTAGTTCCGACAATGCAGTAATAACCAACGGGTAATCTAACCTAACAATTCCAAAACTACTACCTCACACGTACATAAAGATATATGAATGAGTGATGGTACAGAACGGTATAGGCAAGATGCAGTAGATGGTATCGAGTACAGTATATACATATGAGATGAATAATGTAGGGTATGTAAACATTATATTAAGTAGCATAGTTTAAAGTGGCTAGTGATACATGTATTACATAAAGATGCAGTAGATGATATAGAGTACAGTATATACATATACATATGAGATGAGTAATGTAGGGTAAGTAAACATTATATTAAGTAGCATTGTTTAAAGTGGCTCGTGATATATTTTACATCAATTTCCATCAATTCCCATTATTAAAGTGGCTGGAGTTGTGTCAGTGTGTTGGCAGCAGCCACTCAATGTTAGTGGCGGCTGTTTAACAGTCTGATGGCCTTGAGATAGAAGCTGTTTTTCAGTCTCTCGGTCCCTGCTTTAATGCACCTGTACTGACCTCGCCTTCTGGATGATAGCGGGGTGAACAGGCAGTGGTTCGGGTGGTTGTTGTCCTTGATGATCTTTATGGCCTTCCTGTGACATCGGGTGTCCTGGAGGGCAGGTAGTTTGCCCCCGGTGATGCGTTGTGCAGATCTCACTACCCTCTGGAGAGCCTTACGGTTGTGGGCGGAGCAGTTGCCGTACCAGGCGGTGATACAGCCCGCCAGGATGCTCTCGATTGTGCATCTGTAGAAGTTTGTGAGTGCTTTTGGTGACAAGCCAAATTTCTTCAGCCTCCTGAGGTTGAAGAGGCGCTGCTGCGCCTTCTTCACGACGCTGTCTGTGTGGGTGGACCAATTCAGTTTGTCCGTGATGTGTACGCCGAGGAACTTAAAACTTACTACCCTCTCCACTACTGTCCCATCGATGTGGATAGGGGGTGTTCCTCTGCTGTTTCCTGAAGTCCACAATCATCTTCTTTGTTTTGTTGACATTGAGTGTGAGGTTTTTTTCCTGACACCACACTCCAAGGGCCCTCACCCTCACCTTGAGTTCTATGGAGTTCTATTGAGTTAAATTGAGTTATATTGAGTTAAATTGGGTTCTATTGAGTTATATTGAGTTAAATTGGGTTCTATTGAGTTATATTCAGGTATCTCGAGTCATATTGGGTTATATTGAGTTATATTGGGTTATAGTGAGTTATATTGGGTTAAATAGATTTATATTGAGTTATTTTGGGATATATTGAGTTATGTTGGGATATATTGGGTTATATTGGTTCAATTGATTTAAATTGAGATATATTGGGTACAATTTGGATATATTGAGTTATATTGGGCAATTTCGGGTTATATTGAGCTACATCGGGTTATATTGGGTTATAGGGGGTTATATCGGGTTATATATATATATTTTTTTTTAACCTTTATTTAACCTTTATTTAACCAGCCAAGTCAGTTAAGAACATATTCTTATTTTCAATGACGGCCTGGGAACAGTGGGTTAACTGCCTGTTCAGGGGCAGAACGACAGATTTGTACCTTGTCAGCTCAGGGGTTTGAACTCGCAACCTTCCGGTTACTAGTCCAACGCTCTAACCACTAGGCTACGCTGCCGCCCCATATTGGGTTATATTGAGTTATATTGGGTTATAGGGGGTTATATCGGGTTATATTGAGTTATATTGGGTTATATTGGGTTGTATTGGGTTGTATTGGGTTATATTGGGTTATATTGAGTTATAGTGAGTTATATTAGGTTGTATTGGGTTATATTGAGTTATATTGGGTTGTATTGGGTTATATTGGGTTATATTGGGTTATATTGGGTTATATTGAGTTATAGTGAGTTATATTAGGTTGTATTGGGTTATATTGAGTTATAGTGAGTTATATTGGGTTATATTGAGTTATATTGGGTTATATTGGGTTATATTGAGTTATATTAGGTTGTATTGGGTTATATTGAGTTATATTGAGTTATATTAGGTTGTATTGGGTTGTATTGGGTTGTATTGGGTTATAGTGAGTTATATATAGTGAGTTATATTGGGTTGTATTGGGTTATATTGCGATATAAAGTGGAAAGGGGTATTGCTGGTTTGCAATGGGATGGTACATATACCTCTCTCTCTGTCTGTGTCAGTCCCATATAAACCATGGCTCTAACCAGACCAGACATTTAGCCATTATCTCTTCTGCGTGTTAATATATAATAATAATAATATATGCCATTTAGCAGACGCTTTTATCCAAAGCGACTTACAGTCATGTGTGCATACATTCTACGTATGGGTGGTCCTGGGATCGAACCCACTACCCTGGCATTACAAGCGCCATGCTCTACCAACTGAGCTACAGAAGGACCACGTATTAAACAGGCTCCTAGCCCATCTCCCCGTGTGTTAAACAGGCTCCTAGCCCATCTCCCCGCGTGTTAAACAGGCTCCTAGCCCATCTCCCCGCGTGTTAAACGGGCTCCTAGCCCATCTCCCCGCGTGTTAAACAGGCTCCTAGCCCATCTCCCCGCGTGTTAAACAGGCTCCTAGCCCATCTCCCCGCGTGTTAAACAGGCTCCTAGCCCATCTCCCCGCGTGTTAAACGGGCTCCTAGCCCATCTCCCCGCATGTTAAACGGGCTCCTAGCCCATCTCCCCGCGTGTTAAACGGGCTCCTAGCCCATCTCCCCGCGTGTTAAACTGGCTCCTAGCCCATCTCCCCGTGTTAAACAGGCTCCTAGCCCATCTCCCACGTGTTAAACGGGCTCCTAGCCCATCTCCCCGTGTGTTAAACGGGCTCCTAGCCCATCTCCCCGCGTGTTAAACGGGCTCCTAGCCCATCTCTCCGCGTGTTAAACGGGCTCCTAGCCCATCTCCCCACGTGTTAAACGGGCTCCTAGCCCATCTCCCCGCGTGTTAAACGGGATCCTAGCCCATCTCCCCGCGTGTTAAACGGGCTCCTAGCCCATCTCCCCGCGTGTTAAACGGGCTCCCTAGCCCATCTCCCCGCGTGTTAAACGGGCTCCTAGCCCATCTCCCGCGTGTTAAACGGGCTCCTAGCCCATCTCCCCGCATGTTAAACGGGCTCCTAGCCCATCTCCCCACGTGTTAAACGGGCTCCTAGCCCATCTCCCCGCGTGTTAAACGGGCTCCTAGCCCATCTCCCGTGTGTTAAACGGGCTCCTAGCCCATCTCCCCGCGTGTTAAACGGGCTCCTAGCCCATCTCCCCCCGTGTTAAACGGGCTCCTAGCCCATCTCCCCGCGTGTTAAACGGGCTCCTAGCCCATCTCCCCGCGTGTTAAACGGGCTCCTAGCCCATCTCCCCGCGTGTTAAACGGGCTCCTAGCCCATCTCCCCGCGTGTTAAACGGGCTCCTAGCCCATCTCCCCGCGTGTTAAACGGGCTCCTAGCCCATCTCCCGCGTGTTAAACGGGCTCCTAGCCCATCTCCCCGTGTGTTAAACGGGCTCTAGCCCATCTCCCGCGTGTTAAACGGGCTCCTAGCCCATCTCCACGCTGTTAAACGGGCTCCTAGCCCATCTCCCCGCGTGTTAAACGGGCTCCTAGCCCATCTCCCCGCATGTTAAACGGGCTCCTAGCCCATCTCCCCGCGTGTTAAACGGGCTCCTAGCCCATCTCCACGCGTGTTAAACGGGCTCCTAGCCCATCTCCCCGCGTGTTAAACGGGCTCCTAGCCCATCTCCCCGCGTGTTAAACGGGCTCCTAGCCCATCTCCCCGCGTGTTAAACGGGCTCCTAGCCCATCTCCCCGCGTGTTAAACGGGCTCCTAGCCCATCTCCCCGCGTGTTAAACGGGCTCCTAGCCCATCTCCCTGCGTGTTAAACGGGCTCCTAGCCCATCTCCCCGCGTGTTAAACGGGCTCCTAGCCCATCTCCCCGCGTGTTAAACGGGCTCCTAGCCCATCTCCCCGCGTGTTAAACAGGCTCTTAGCCCATCTCCCCGCGTGTTAAACGGGCTCCTAGCCCATCTCCCCGCGTGTTAAACAGGCTCCTAGCCCATCTCCTCTCCTCCCCAGGACCATCTACGCTGTTCGTAATGCTGTGTATGGTTTTGCTATGACAACTGGGAAGGGCATAGCAAAGAATACATCACAGGATTATTCCCTAATGGATGCATCCAAAATGGAACCCTATTCCCTATATAGTGCACTACTTTTAACCACAGTCAATGCACCCTATTCCCTATATAGTGCACTACTTTTAACCACAGTCAATGCACCCTATTTCCTATATTGTGCACTACTTTAGACCAGAGCCCTATGGCACCCTGTTCTCTATATAGTGCACTACTTTTGACCACAGTCAATGCACCCTATTCCCTATATAGTGCACTACTTTTGACCACAGTCAATGCACCCTATTCCCTATATAGTGCACTACTTTTGTCCACAGTCAATGCACCCTATTCCCTATATAGTGCACTACTTTTGACCACAGTCAATGCACCCTATTCCCTACATAGTGCACTACTTTGGACCAGAGCCCTATGACACCCTATTCCCTATATAGTGCACTACTTTTGACCACAGTCAATGCACCCTATTCCCTACATAGTGCACTACTTTGGACCAGAGCCCTATGCCACCCTATTCCCTATATAGTGCACTACTTTTGACCACAGTCAATGCACCCTATTCCCTACATAGTGCACTACTTTGGACCAGAGCCCTATGCCACCCTATTCCCTATATAGTGCACTACTTTTGACCACAGTCAATGCACCCTATTCCCTATATAGTGCACGACTTTTAACCACAGTCAATGCACCCTATTCCCTATATAGTGCACTACTTTTAACCACAGTCAATGCACCCTATTCCCTATATAGTCCACTACTTTTGACCACAGTCAATGCACCCTATTCCCTATATTGTGCACTACTTTTACCCAGAGCCCTATGGCACCCTATTCCCTATATAGTGCACTACTTTTGCCCAAAGCCCTATGAGAGTAAGGACCCTATACAGGTTAAATAGCATGTCATCTGGTACACAGGCCGTGTCTGAATATGTTTATGGGACAGGATAATAACTCAGGGTAATAAAAAATAAGACGTCTCTGAGTGGACAATAAGGTATTAATCATATAACTCAGTAGTCCGTCTCCTCCGTCTCCTCCGTCTCCTCGCCGCCTGTATCTCATCTCCACCGCACGGAGAACGAACATCTCTCTGGCCGACCGGCTGTGGGTTCCTATTTGTTGTGCTGTTCGTTTCTGAACTGTACGGTTCTGATCCAATGTACTGGTCTTCCTACAGTACGTTCGTTTGGTGTTCTGCTGTCTGCAGTCACATTTGAACAAATTGTAAAAAAAATTAAAAAATTAAAAAAATACACCTTAATTCCTAGCGTCATCGCAGTGTTGTGGAATGGATATATAGCGCCAACTGCACAAGGCTCATTTGAAATGCTGGAAAATAGGTCACCCCCCCCAAAAAAAAAACAACTGTGAAATGTGTCCTGCCTAATGGGTAACAAAACAACGCATGGTAATGGGAGCCAGTATTGGGCCAGTCAGTGCCAGAGGAAGATGCCCATATTTGACTTGGTATCACAGACATATGGCTAGTCGTCACCGTGGAAACAACGCATGGTAAAGGGAGCCAGTATTGGACCAGTCAGTGCCAGAGGAAGATGCATATATTTGACTTGGTATCACAGACATATGGCTAGTCGTCACCGTGGTAACAACGCATGGTAAAGGAAGCCAGTATTGAGCCAGTCAGTGCCAGAGGAAGATGCCCATATTTGACTTGGTATCACAGACATATGGCTAGTCGTCACCGTGGTAACAACGCATGGTAAAGGAAGCCAGTATTGGGCCAGTCAGTGCCAGAGGAAGATGCCCATATTTGACTTGGTATCACAGACATATGGCTAGTCGTCACCGTGGTAACAGCGGCCGGGGGGGTATGGGTTTTTTAACATCCCTTCGTCTCTATGGCAGGACTACAAAGGGAGAGGAGTTGGGGTTTGTGTGTTGTTGGGCTGTGTGTGCTCTCCCTCTGCCAGTATCTCGTTAAATATAATACCGAAAGCTGAATTAACAGTGTGAGAGGGCTTGGGGACAGAAATAGCAGTAAGCACTGAGGACATACAAACAGAGACGAAAGACAGTCACGGCTATAGAATCAGTGTAGAGATAGACAGTTATGGCTATAGTGATAGACAGTTATGACTATAGAGATAGACAGTTATTACTATAGAGATAGACAGTTATTACCATAGAGATAGACAGTAATGGCTATAGAATCAGTGTAGAGATAGACAGTTATGACTATAGAGATAGACAGTTCTGACTATAGTATTATTGTAGAGATAGACAGTTATGACTATAGTATTATTGTCTAGATAGACAGTTCTGACTATAGTATTATTGTAGAGATAGACAGTTATGACTATAGAGATAGACAGTTCTGACTATAGTATTATTGTAGAGATAGACAGTAATGGCTATAGTATTATTGTAGAGATAGACAGTTATGGCTATAGAGATAGACAGTTATGGCTATAGTGATAGACAGTTATGGATATAGTATTATTGTAGAGATAGACAGTAATGGCTATAGAGATAGACAGTTATGGCTATAGAGATAGACAGTTATGGCTATAGAGATAGACAGTTATGAATATAGTATTACTGTAGAGGTAGACAGTTATGACTATAGTATTACTATAGAGATAGACAGTTATGGCTATAGTATTACTATAGTGATAGACAGTTATGACTATAGTATTATTGTAGAGATAGACAGTTATGACTATAGAGATAGACATTTATGGCTATAGTATTATTGTAGAGATATACAGTTATGACTATTATATTATTGTAGAGATATACAGTTATGACTATAGAATTATTGTAGAGATAGACATTTATGACTATAGAGATAGACAGTTATGTCTATATTATTACTGTAGAGATAGGCAGTTATGACTATAGTATTACTATAGAGATAGACAGTTATGGCTATAGAGATAGACAGTTATGGCTATAGTATTACGGTAGAGATAGACAGTTATGGCTATAGAAATAGACAGTTATGGCTATAGAGATAGACAGTTCTGGCTATAGTATTATTGTAGATATAGACACTTATGGCTATAGAGATAGACAGTTATGACTATAGAGATAGACAGGTATCACTATAGAGATAGACAGTTATGGCTATAGTATTATTGTAGAGAGAGACAGTTATGACTATAGTATTATTGTAGAGATAGACAGTTATGACTATAGAGATAGACAGTTATGACTATAGAGATAGACAGTTATGACTATAGAGATAGACAGTACTGACTATAGTGATAGACAGTTATGACTATAGAGATAGACAGTTCTGACTATAGAGATAGACAGTTCTGACTATAGTATTATTGTAGAGATAGACAGTTATGACTATAGTATTACTGTAGAGATAGACAGTTATGACTATAGTGATAGACAGTTATGACTATAGAGATAGACAGTTCTGACTATAGTATTATTGTAGAGAGACAGTTATGACTATAGTATTATTGTAGAGATAGACAGTTCTGACTATAGTATTATTGTAGAGATAGACATTTCTGACTATAGTATTATTGTAGAGATAGACCGTTCTGACTATAGAGATAGACAGTTCTGACTATAGTATTATTGTTGAGATAGACAGTTCTGACTATAGTATTATTGTCGAGATAGACAGTTCTGACTATGGTATTATTGTAGAGATAGACAGTTCTGACTATAGTATTATTGTCGAGATATACAGTTCTGACTATATTATTATTGTAGAGATAGACAGTTATGACTATAGTATTATTGTCTAGATAGACAGTTCTGACTATAGTATTATTGTAGAGATAGACAGTTATGACTATAGAGATAGACAGTTCTGACTATAGTATTATTGTAGAGATAGACAGTTCTGACTATAGTATTATTGTAGAGATAGACAGTTCTGACTATAGTATTATTGTTGAGATAGACAGTTCTTACTATAGTATTATTGTAGAGATAGACAGTTATGACTATAGAGATAGACAGTTCTGACTATAGTATTATTGTAGAGATAGACAGTTATGACTATAGTATTATTGTCGAGATAGACACTTCTGACTATAGTATTATTGTAGAGATAGACAGTTCTGACTATAGTATTATTGTCGAGATATACAGTTCTGACTATATTATTATTGTAGAGATAGACAGTTATGACTATAGTATTATTGTCGAGATAGACAGTTCTGACTATAGTATTATTGTAGAGATAGACAGTTATGACTATAGAGATAGACAGTTCTGACTATAGTATTATTGTAGAGATAGACAGTTCTGACTATAGTATTATTGTAGAGATAGACAGTTCTGACTATAGTATTATTGTTGAGATAGACAGTTCTTACTATAGTATTATTGTAGAGATAGACAGTTATGACTATAGAGATAGACAGTTCTGACTATAGTATTATTGTAGAGATAGACAGTTCTGACTATAGTATTATTGTTGAGATAGACAGTTCTTACTATAGTATTATAGTAGAGATAGACAGTTCTGACTATAGTATTATAGTAGAGATAGACAGTTCTGACTATAGTATTATTGTAGAGATAGACAGTTATGACTATAGTATTATTGTCGAGATAGACAGTTCTGACTATAGTATTATTGTAGAGATAGACAGTTCTGACTATAGTATTATTGTCGAGATATACAGTTCTGACTATATTATTATTGTAGAGATAGACAGTTATGACTATAGTATTATTGTCGAGATAGACAGTTCTGACTATAGTATTATTGTAGAGATAGACAGTTATGACTATAGAGATAGACAGTTCTGACTATAGTATTATTGTAGAGATAGACAGTTCTGACTATAGTATTATTGTAGAGATAGACAGTTCTGACTATAGTATTATTGTAGAGATAGACATTTCTGACTATAGTATTAATGTAGAGATAGACAGTTCTGACTATAGTATTATTGTAGAGATAGACAGTTCTGACTATAGTATTAATGTAGAGATAGACAGTTCTGACTATAGAGATAGACAGTTCTGGCTATAGTATTATTGTAGAGATAGACAGTTCTGACTATAGTATTATTGTAGAGATAGACAGTTCTGACTATAGTATTATTGTAGAGATAGACAGTTATGACTATAGTATTATTGTAGAGATAGACAGTTCTGACTATAGTATTATAGTAGAGATAGACAGTTCTGACTATATTATTATTGTAGAGATAGACAGTTCTGACTATAGTATTATTGTCGAGGGTTACATGATGTTTTATTTATTATTTATCTCTGTAAATGGTCATCAAAGGAAAATGTTTTTTATTTTTTAACTCCATGTAAACTTCGTGAAATGTTCCGTGAACACAGATGCTCGTCAGATGTCGTATGAATAGCCTACAATGTGTCGCAATACAGTTCTCCCTGGAGACGGCTTTACGCGGTTAGCAGATAATCCTCCCGACTGTTTAACCCCAGCTATTAATATTAATGACCACAAATTGGTAGGCAGTGAAAGTGTTGAAGATGAACAGGAATGAATAAAGGGAGAAAAGCACGTCGGAGTTCTCAGATAGACAGCTGTTCTCTCTCTCTCTCTCTCTCCCTCTCTCTGTCTCTCTCTCTCTCTCTCTCTCTCTCTCTCTCTCTCTCTCTCTCTCTCTCTCTCTCTCTCTCTCTCTCTCTCTCTCTGTCTCTGTCTCTCTCTCTCTCAGTCTCTCACTCTCTCACTCTCTCTACCTCTCTACCTCTCTCTCTCTATCTCTCTCTCTCTCTCTCTCTCTCCTCTCTCTCTCTCTCTCTCTCTCTCTCTCTCTCTCTCTCTCTCTCTCTCTGTCTGTCTCCCTCTCTTTCTCTCTCTCTCTCTACCTCTCTCTCTCTGTCTCTCTCTCTTTCTCTCTCTCTGTCTCTCTCTCTCCTCTCTCTCTCTCTGTCTCTCTCTCTCTCTGTCTCTCTCTCTCTCTCAAAAAAAAGACTGTCTTACAGATTCTTATATTGTGCGTGAAGAACATTTAAAATGTAACGCAAAAGAACTAAACTCAGTTCAAAGACTAAATAATAAATTATGACATTTTTGAAATTTAAATCGCAACAAAAAAAAACTTTTCTAAAATAATTTGCAGAGGTCAGGACAAAACGCTGCTAAGGTTTATAAGTTTTGATGTGCCGATTTTATGGCTTTTAACTTGTGGTGGAAAGTGTTTTTTAACTGCGCGTTTGGGAGCCATCATCTGTTTTTAACAGTGCGAAGAGAAGAGGAGCAGGCAGGTCTCTGTGGCCACCTCCCAAAATGGCAGCCTATTTCCCTACGTAGTGCACTACTTTTGACCAGAGCCAGTGAAGGACCTCTGCACTACAGAGGGAATAGGGTGCCATTTGAGACAAATACGTTATAGTGTCAGCCTGCCTTGCATGAAGACAAAACAACCTAACCTGTCTGTCCCAACCTACATAGTTTATAGCCATCTATAAAACATTTTAGTGCAAAAGAAATTGGGATCTTATTGAAATACCGGTCCTATATATGTCATGAGAGACATAGAGTTATTTTTTTGCGATGCCGAGACATATTTTATCATAATCTGTCGAGTGCCGAGGTAGGCCTTGTACACATCATTGGGTTTTCTTGCTTAGTTAGATCGTCAAGGTCAGAGTTCTTTAACCTTTTATGGATGTTTAACTTTCAGTGAATTACGGCATGTAGGGAACCGACCCGATTTATTTTACCTGTCACCCGTCTCCACGACAACTGATCCACGACAGGAAATGGGATTTTTTTTTTTACTCCGATCTGTCAAAGATCCGCAGCCTACTTCACAGCCACAGAACCATACCGCATCACCGGGTTCTACAAGCGAAAACGTGAAAATCCTCACAGTACACGGTATATGTTGAATGTTCTTTCCCACTCACAGTGGAAATGTTGTAAACTAAAAGGTGTAACAAACTGCACCACAGATCTGTTCAGGGAACAAAAAACACACCACAGTAGCCTAATATATAAAATAATAATATAATAATATAATAATAATATATGCCATTTAGCAGACGCTTTTATCCAAAGCGACTTACAGTCATGTGTGCATACATTTTACGTATGGGTGGTCCCGGGAATCGAACCCACTACCCTGGCGTTACAAGCGCCATGCTCTACCAACTGAGCTACAGAAGGAGCCTACTGTTATTAGCAGTAATTATTCAGTATCGTAACTGAGCGGAGTTATGAAAAACAGAGAATAATGTATGATTGTAAAGCACAGTACATCCCCAGCCCTGGATTCTATGTCACGCCTCAAGCAGGCTCATTCATATATTTTTCAGTGTCATCAAGGCATCGCTTGCTTTCTGTACAGATTTGTCTCTTCTTAGGACTAAAACACTTTATTTTCATTGAAACATGTTAGCATTTTAACTCATTACATCGGCCCTTGAAGCAAGCGAAGCACTGTCTGAACAACAAAGTCCTCAATTCTACTGTATATTGTCCAGCCTGTAATATAATGGTAGGTACATGGAGAATATATTTAAGGGTAAACATGGTAGAACCCATATAATTATTATAGAACCCATAGAACCCATAGAATGTCATAGAACATGTAGAACCCATAGAATACCATAGAATATGGTAGAACCCATAAAATAATCATAGAACAGTCTAGAACCCATATAATGATCATAGAACAGGGTAGAACCCATGTAATGATCATAGAACATGGTAGAACCCATATAATGTTCACAGAACATGGTAGAACCCATAGAATGATAGAACATGGTAGAACCCATAGAATGATAGAACATGGTAGAACTCATAGAATGATCATAGAACATGGCAGAACCCATAGAATGATAGAACATGGTAGAACTCATAGAATGATCATAGAACATGGCGGAACCCATAGAACTGTCACTATTGCTGTTAGTTAGTCGTGCTGCTCCTTCTAAGGGGTTTTTTTTGATATGTTATCGAGGAGAGGTGAACAGCTAACAGCATCGTATCACCGAAACACAGACACGCAGGCCAAGGTGACATCACGTTGGGCTTCTCCAGTTGATAGTTGGTGTTGTGCTGATTGTGGATGAATTTCTGCTGAGGAGGGCAGCCCCACGCAGGCTCTGTTCCTTACTGAGACGCTTTCAGTTTGTCATCTGGAAAACGCCAGAACCACAAAGGCTAAGCAATTCCTATGACGCTGTAGGCTGGTTTCCCAGTCACTGTACATATTAAAAGCCTATAGTTCTGGACTAAAATACTCTTTAATGGAGATTCTCCAGAGTTAATCAGAGTATGAATCAACCCAACTACTTGTAGACCTACTGTCCTGTCTGTAGCTAGGTACTATATACTAGTATGTACTGTGTCTAATGTCCTGTCTGTAGCTAGGTACTATATACTAGTATGTACTGTGTCTAATGTCCTGTCTGTAGCTAGGTACTATATACTAGTATGTACTGTGTCTAATGTCCTGTCTGTAGCTAGGTACTATATACTAGTATGTACTGTGTCTAATGTCCTGTCTGTAGCTAGGTACTATATACTAGTATGTACTGTGTCTAATGTCCTGTCTGTAGCTAGGTACTATATACTAGTATGTACTGTGTCTAATGTCCTGTCTGTAGCTAGGTACTATATACTAGTATGTACTGTGTCTAATGTCCTGTCTGTAGCTAGGTACTATATACTAGTATGTACTGTGTCTAATGTCCTGTCTGTAGCTAGGTACTATATACTAGTATGTACTGTGTCTAATGTCCTGTCTGTAGCTAGGTACTATATACTAGTATGTACTGTGTCTAATGTCCTGTCTGTAGCTAGGTACTATATACTAGTATGTACTGTGTCTAATGTCCTGTCTGTAGCTAGGTACTATATACTAGTATGTACTGTGTCTAATGTCCTGTCTGTAGCTAGGTACTATATACTAGTATGTACTGTGTCTAATGTCCTGTCTGTAGCTAGGTACTATATACTAGTATGTACTGTGTCTAATGTCCTGTCTGTAGCTAGGTACTATATACTAGTATGTACTGTGTCTAATGTCCTGTCTGTAGCTAGGTACTATATACTAGTATGTACTGTGTCTAATGTCCTGTCTGTAGCTAGGTACTATATACTAGTATGTACTGTGTCTAATGTCCTGTCTGTAGCTAGGTACTATATACTAGTATGTACTGTGTCTAATGTCCTGTCTGTAGCTAGGTACTATATACTAGTATGTACTGTGTCTAATGTCCTGTCTGTAGCTAGGTACTATATACTAGTATGTACTGTGTCTAATGTCCTGTCTGTAGCTAGGTACTATATACTAGTATGTACTGTGTCTAATGTCCTGTCTGTAGCTAGGTACTATATACTAGTATGTACTGTGTCTAATGTCCTGTCTGTAGCTAGGTACTATATACTAGTATGTACTGTGTCTAATGTCCTGTCTGTAGCTAGGTACTATATACTAGTATGTACTGTGTCTAATGTCCTGTCTGTAGCTAGGTACTATATACTAGTATGTACTGTGTCTAATGTCCTGTCTGTAGCTAGGTACTATATACTAGTATGTACTGTGTCTAACGTCCTGTCTGTAGCTAGGTACTATATACTAGTATGTACTGTGTCTAATGTCCTGTCTGTAGCTAGGTACTATATACTAGTATGTACTGTGTCTAATGTCCTGTCTGTAGCTAGGTACTATATACTAGTATGTACTGTGTCTAATGTCCTGTCTGTAGCTAGGTACTATATACTAGTATGTACTGTGTCTAATGTCCTGTCTGTAGCTAGGTACTATATACTAGTATGTACTCTAATGTCCTGTCTGTAGCTAGGTACTATATACTAGTATGTACTGTGTCTAATGTCCTGTCTGTAGCTAGGTACTATATACTAGTATGTACTGTGTCTAATGTCCTGTCTGTAGCTAGGTACTATATACTAGTATGTACTGTGTCTAATGTCCTGTCTGTAGCTAGGTACTATATACTAGTATGTACTGTGTCTAATGTCCTGTCTGTAGCTAGGTACTATATACTAGTATGTACTGTGTCTAATGTCCTGTCTGTAGCTAGGTACTATATACTAGTATGTACTGTGTCTAATGTCCTGTCTGTAGCTAGGTACTATATACTAGTATGTACTGTGTCTAATGTCCTGTCTGTAGCTAGGTACTATATACTAGTATGTACTGTGTCTAATGTCCTGTCTGTAGCTAGGTACTATATACTAGTATGTACTGTGTCTAATGTCCTGTCTGTAGCTAGGTACTATATACTAGTATGTACTGTGTCTAATGTCCTGTCTGTAGCTAGGTACTATATACTAGTATGTACTGTGTCTAATGTCCTGTCTGTGCTAGGCTAGTATGTACTGGTAATGTCCTGTCTGTAGCTAGGTACTATATACTAGTATGTACTGTGTCTAATGTCCTGTCTGTAGCTAGGTACTATATACTAGTATGTACTGTGTCTAATGTCCTGTCTGTAGCTAGGTACTATATACTAGTATGTACTGTGTCAATTCCTGTCATTTAAGCTAGTTTAACTAGTATGTACTGTTCTAATGTCTGTCTGAATCACCACTTTAATTTAAGTATGTGAAATGTCAGAATTATAGTGGAGAGAATGTTTTAGTTGAGCTTTTATTTCTTTCATCAATTCCCAGTGTGTCAGAAGGTACATACACTAATTAGTATTTGGTACATTGTCTTGAAATTGTCTTAACTGGGTGACTATATTTTAGTATGTACTGTGTCCCACAATGTTGGGTGAATTTTAGCCCATTCCTCCTGACAGAGCTGTGTAACTAATTCCTAGGTCTCCTTAGCTCGCACACGCTTTTTCAGTTCTGTGTCTAATGTCCTTTGTGATGCCCACTCCAATACCTTGACTTTGTTGTCCTTAAGCCATTTACTATATACTCCTTGAGATGTTGCTTCAATATATCCACATAATTTTCCTACCTCAGTATGTACTGTGTCTAATGTCCTGTCTGTATGCTTGGGGTACTATATACTAGTATGTACTGTGTCTAATTCCTGACTGATGTCTTGAGGTGCTTCAATATACACATAATTTTCCTACTGATGCCATCTATTTTGTGAGGTGCACCTGTCTCCTGCAGCAAAGCACCCCTATAACATGATGCTGCCACCCCCGAGCTTCACAGTTGGGATGTATGTACTTTCTAATGTCCTGTCTGCAAGCTTTTTCCTCCAAACATAACAATGGTCTTGATGGCCAAACAGTTCTATTTTTGTTTGATCAGACCAGAGGACATTTCTCCAAAATGTATGATCTTTGTCTAATGTGCAGTTCAAACCATAGTCTGGCTTTATGACGGTTTTGGAGTATCTTCCTGTTGTCTAATGTCAATATAGGTCTTTTCCTAGGATATAGATACTAGTTTGTACCTGTTTCCTCCAGCATCTTCACAATGTCCTTTCTGTTATTCTGGGATTGATTTGCACTTTAGTATGTATCTCTGGGAGACTAATGTCCTCCTTCCTGAGCGGTACTATATACTAGTGGTACATGGTGTTTATATGTACTATTGTTTGTACAGGTGAAGGTACCTTCAGGCATTTATTGCTAGTATGAACTGTGTCTAATGCTGATTTATTTAGATTTTCTGTCTGTAGCTAGGTCTTACTATTTATTTAGATTTACATGATGTCAAAGAGGCACTGAGTTTGAAGGTAGGTATGAAATACATCCACAGGTACACCTCCAATTGAAGGAAGCTTCTAAAGCCATGACATAATTTTCTGTAATTTTCCATGCTGTTTATAGCCACAGTCAACTTAGTGTATGTAAACCTCTGACCCACTGGAATTGTACTACAGCTTATTAGTGAAATAATCTGCAGTAAATTATTGTTGAAAAATTACCTGTCATACACAAAGTAGATGTCCTAACCGACTATGCCAAAACTATAGTTTGTTTACAAGAAATTTGGGCTGGTTTAATAACTGTTTTAATGACTCCAACCTAAGGTGTATGTAAACTTCCGACTTCAACTGTATATACTAGTATGTACTGTGGGCTAGTGAGTCCACTGTTAGGTTAGCTTGTTCATGTCAGACAATCTGGTCTGTGTTAAATTGAGTTTTAACTTAAAATTCATACCATTCTTTCTCCAGAGGAAGCAGCTAATCAGTAGCGACGTGTGAGTACCAACTGGGGGGCTATAGTTCCCGAACACTACTTCCTTTTCCTCATTTACACCTCCTCACTTTAAACTGTTTTAAATATTCTCAAAGCATAATTAACACAAACATTTAACTAAAGCACGGCAGAAAGAATCAGAATGTTTTAGCGTGCTGCCACCTCACACACTAAAACAAATTGTCTTTTGTCAATAGAATCAACACTCGCTGAATAATTTAGCTTTAGTTGTTTTAAAACGACACTATCCAGTCGGAGTTACAAAGTAAAGAAGTTTGTTTTTTAATGTTTGTGCCCATTAGCTAAAAACTAATGAATCTACTCTCTCAGATCCTGAATTAGGCCACCAGCTATATTAATACATAACTGTTTACTACAATATGGAAATTAACTACAGAGAAACATTAGAAACACCACGTTCTAAAACTAAATTAACCCCTTTAAATAATGTTACCAAATGACTCACCATAGTGTCTTATGTTCTTAAAACTGTTAAATAATGTTCACATTGATAACCACTTGGTAGGTATTGTGGTCCACTCTGATATCACATTGATAACCACTTGGTCGGTATTCTGGTCCACTCTGATATCACATTGATAACCACTTGGTCGGTATTCTGGTCCACTCTGATATCACATTGATAACCACTTGGTCGGTATTCTGGTCCACTCTGATATCACATTGATAACCACTTGGTCGGTATTCTGGTCCACTCTGATATCACATTGATAACCACTTGGTCGGTATTCTGGTCCACTCTGATATCACATTGATAACCACCACTCTGATATCACATTGATAACCACTTGGTCGGTATTCTGGTCCACTCTGATATCACATTGATAACCACTTGGTCGGTATTCTGGTCCACTCTGATATCACATTGATAACCACTTGGTAGGTATTCTGGTCCACTCTGATATCACATTGATAACCACTTGGTAGGTATTCTGGTCCACTCTGATATCACATTGATAACCACTTGGTAGGTATTCTGGTCCACTCTGATATCACATTGATAACCACTTGGTCGGTATTCTGGTCCACTCTGGTCCACCTCCTGACCAGTCGTATAGTGGTCAGATAAAAGCTCTGGGGGTAAATAGATGTGTAAAACTTACTACCAAGAAACACCATACGTAGAATGTATGCACACATGACTGTAAGTCGCTTTGGATAAAAGCGTCTGCTAAATGGCATATATTATTATATTACTTATCTACCATAATAAGTGGGTGAAACTTATTCACTAAATGAAACAGATGGTAAAATGACTTTCCCTCCACTATATGATTGGTTCTGACCAGGGTTCATATGATTGGTTCTGACCAGGGTTCATATGATTGGTTCTGACCAGGGTTCATGTGATTGGTTCTGACCAGGGTTCATGTGATTGGTTCTGACCAGGGTTCATGTGATTGGTCCTGACCAGGGTTCATATGATTGGTTCTGACCAGGGTTCAGATGATTGGTCCTGACCAGGGTTCATATGATTGGTCCTGATCAGGGTTCAGATGATTGGTTCTGACCAGGGTTCATGTGATTGGTACTGACCACTAGGGGGAGAGCTGTTCCATTGAGTCTAAACTGACTCAACATGTGCGTCACTCTG
Source organism: Oncorhynchus gorbuscha (assembly GCF_021184085.1). Taxonomy (NCBI): domain Eukaryota; kingdom Metazoa; phylum Chordata; class Actinopteri; order Salmoniformes; family Salmonidae; genus Oncorhynchus; species Oncorhynchus gorbuscha. The sequence goes on from NW_025746351.1 coordinate 21,989, forward strand.
TTCCAGAACATTATCCATTCCAAACACTCTGTTCTAGAACATTATCCATGCCAAACACTCTGTTCTAGAACATTATCCATTCCAAACACTCTGTTCTAGAACATTATCCATTTCAAACACTCTGTTCTAGAACATTATCCATTCCAAACACTCTGTTCTAGAACATTATCCATTCCAAACACTCTGTTCTAGAACATTATCCATTCCAAACACTCTGTTCTAGAACATTATCCATTCCAAACACTCTGTTCTAGAACATTATCCATTCCAAACACTCTGTTCTAGAACATTATCCATTTCAAACACTCTGTTCTAGAACATTATCCATTCCAAACACTCTGTTCTAGAACATTATCCATTCCAAACACTCTGTTCTAGAACACTATCCATTCCAAACAACTCAAATAGGTTCCATACTTTATTATATCTATGTGATAATATTGCTAAAAGTAGAATACATTTAATTGTTTATCCCTAAGAAGAACATATTCTAACTTATGTTGAATATATTGTCAAAATTAAATTGTATATATTTGTAAATCCTACAATGAAATATTTAGAAATGGTCAATAAAAAGTAATCAAACAAAAGGTAGATTATGGTTCACTATTGGCATATGAACTATAACCCAAAAACGTTCAGTTTTGCTTGTTTTTCAGCTAAGTAAACACAAAAAGGACATTTCTATTGTCTGACAACACTTGACAAACTCTCAATCCATCCTTGAAATTGTTTGGAAGTCCTTGAAGCCGTTGCCTTTGCCCTTTGAGATGAGAAAGACAGCGTTGGCCCATAGAAGAAAAGAAAGAGTTGTGCCACTGTTGTGTCTCACTGCAAACAGTCTCCAGAAGCCAGGGAGACTAGAGAATAGAGCAGGCATGGAGCCTGAAAGGCCCTTCCACCACAGACTGGGTGGTCCAGCCTCTTCACTGGGCTGTAAGCTGACTGCTGCTGGTCGCCTGGCAATGGACAGATTGTCACAGAGGCCTGGAGAGTAGGTTTTATAGGGTTTATATACAACACACACACACACTCAGAGTAGTGGGCACAGGGCCCTGCTGTAAGGACTATAGAACAAGCTGGGACATGACAGCTCCTTCCCAGACAGAACACAATGGAACCATCGGCCCTCACACACACACGCACGCACACACACACGCACACGCACACGCACACGTGCACGCGCACGCGCGCACACGCATACACACACACACACAGGGCTAGAAGTGCAGGATAATGCATTCCGACTGTCATTTTTATTCAATCAGTAGGCATCAATTAAATAATAGGCTATTCACTGAATAAAATATATATTCACCTTTTATAACAGTTTATTATAGGTCCAAAGTATTCCCCGTTAAAACAGTATATTATAGGTCCAGAGTATTCCCCTTTTATAACAGTCTATTATAGGTCCAGAGCATTCCCCTTTTATAACAGTCTATTATAGGTACAGAGCATTCCCCTTTTATAACAGTCTATTATAGGTCCAGAGCATTCCCCTTTTATAACAGTCTATTATAGGTACAGAGCATTCCCCTTTTATAACAGTCTATTATAGGTACAGAGCATTCCCCTTTTATAACAGTCTATTATAGGTCCAGAGCATTCACCTTTTATAACAGTCTATTATAGGTACAGAGTATTTATTATTGGTCCAGAGTATTTATTATAGGTCCAGAGTATTTATTATAGGTATAGAGCATTCCCCTTTTAAAACAGTATATTTTAGGTCCAGAGTATTTATTATAGGTCCAGAGTATTTATTATAGGTCCAGAGCATTCCCCTTTTATAACAGTATATTATAGGTCCAGAGTATTTATTATAGGTCCAGAGTATTCCCCTTTAAAACAGTATATTATAGGTACAGAGCATTCCCCTTTAAAACAGTATATTATAGGTACAGAGCATTCCCCTTTAAAACAGTATATTATAGGTACAGAGCATTCCCCTTTTATAACAGTCTATTATAGGTACAGAGTATTCACCTTTAAAACAGTATATTATAGGTACAGAGCATTCCCCTTTAAAACAGTATATTATAGGTACAGAGCATTCCCCTTTTATAACAGTCTATTATAGGTACAGAGCATTCCCCTTTTATAACAGTCTATTATAGGTACAGAGCATTCCCCTTTTATAACAGTCTATTATAGGTACAGAGTATTCACCCTTTATAACAGTCTATTATAGGTACAGAGTATTCACCCTTTATAACAGTATATTATAGGTACAGAGTATTCACCTTTAAAACAGTATGAAAATTTCCAAATAAATGTTTACGGAATGGCCCAGACAGAGATGGTCGCCTCGCTTCGCGTTCTTGGGAAACTATGCAGTATTTTTTATTTTATTTAATGTGTTATTTCTTACACTGTTACCCCAGGAAATCTTAAGTTTACTTCTAATTAAGATCACAATGTTTTCTACGTTGTGAGTTCACCACAGATCACAATGTTTTCTACGTTGTGAGTTCACCACAGATCACTGTGTTTTCTGCGTTGTGAGTTCACCACAGATCACTGTGTTTTCTGTGTTGTGAGTTCACCACAGATCACTGTGTTTGCTGCGTTGTGAGTTCACCACAGATCACTGTGTTTTCTGTGTTGTGAGTTCACCACAGATGGTGATGTTTTCTGCATTGTGAGTTCACCACAGATTGTGATATTTTCTGCATTGTGAGTTCACCACAGATCACTGTGTTTTCTGCATTGTGAGTTCACCACAGATCACTGTGTTTTCTGTGTTGTGAGTTCACCACAGATCACTGTGTTTGCTGCGTTGTGAGTTCACCACAGATGGTGATATTTTCTGCATTGTGAGTTCACCACAGATCACTGTGTTTTCTGTGTTGTGAGTTCACCACAGATTGTGATATTTTCTGCATTGTGAGTTCACCACAGATTGTGATATTTTCTGCATTGTGAGTTCACCACAGATCACTGTGTTTTCTGCGTTGTGAGTTCACCACAGATTGTGATATTTTCTGCATTGTGAGTTCACCACAGATT
>NW_025746351.1:27500-50000 GCF_021184085.1 Oncorhynchus gorbuscha
GGAGAGGAGAGGAGAGGAGAGGAGAGGAGAGGAGAGGAGAGGAGGGGAGGGGAGAGGAGAGGAGAGGAGAGGCGAGGAGAAGAGAGGAGAGGGAGAGAGGAGAGGAGAGGAGAGGAGAGGAGAGGAGAGGTGAGGGAGAGGAGAGGAGAGCAGAGGAGAGGAGAGGAGAGGAGAGGAGAGGAGAGGAGAGGAGAGGAGAGGAGAGGAGAGGAGAGGAGAGGAGAGGAGAGGAGAGGAGAGGAGAGGAGAGGAGAGGGGAGGGGGTGGAGGATAGGAGAGGAGGAGAGGAGAGGAGAGTAGGGGAGAGGAGAGGAGAGGGAGAGGAGAGGGGAGGGGAGGGGGGTGGAGGAGAGGAGAGGAGAGGAGAGGGGGGGGGGGTGGAGGATAGGAGAGGAGGAGAGGAGGGAAGAGGAAGGGAGGGGAGAGGAGAGGAGAGGAGAGGAGAGGAGGGGAGGGGAGAGGAGAGGAGAGGAGAGGAGAGGGAGAGGAGAGGAGAGGAGAGGAGAGGAGAGGAGAGGAGAGGAGAGGAGAGGAGAGGAGAGGAGAGGAGAGGAGAGGAGAGGAGAGGAGAGGAGAGGAGAGAGGGGATCCTCTTTTGAAGTCTCTTCCTCTCTTCTCTTTTCTCTTGTTCCTTCTCTTTCTCAGGCCCAAGGACAAGGAGATTGAATCAATTGAATCAGGGGCTAATCTTTTCCTTGTACAAGTGAATGTGTTTCTGCCTCCCTCCCTCCCTCCTCCCTACAGAGGAGATGATCCTAGCTGCCTGAGAATGGGGCCAGGTGCAGAAGAACAGGGGAGGGAGCAAGGGACAGTGGCCCTGTCTGAATGGTTCAAGCTGAGGTCGTAAAACCACTGAAAGAGGCCCAACCCTCTTCCCCCTTTGAAGCCGCCCCGCATGCCTGTTTTCAGCTGTGATTTGTGGTCACTGGGGGGCAAACAGTTTACGGTGGCCCAGAGCCCACACAGACTAGAGCAGACCAAGGCCCCCCTCAACACACCGATACAATACAAGGTGTGGGAAGCTGTGAAGCGCCATGGTGCGTGTCTTAGAGTCCTGAATCACATAACAGATACCCTCTCAGTGTGGTCTGGCTGTGTCTTAGAGTCCTGAATCACATAACAGATACCCTCTCAGTGTGGTCTGGCTGTGACAAGCTAGAGCTGAATCACATAACAGATACCCTCTCAGTGTGGTCTGGCTGTGACAAGCTAGAGCTGAATCACATAACAGATACCCTCTCAGTGTGGTCTGGCTGTGTCTTAGAGTCCTGAATCACATAACAGATACCCTCTCAGTGTGGTCTGGCTGTGACAAGCTAGAGCTGAATCACATAACAGATACCCTCTCAGCGTGGTCTGGCTGTGTCTTAGAGTCCTGAATCACATAACAGATACCCTCTCAGTGTGGTCTGGCTGTGACAAGCTAGAGCTGAATCACATAACAGATACCCTCTCAACGTGGTCTGGCTGTGTCTTAGAGTCCTGAATCACATAACAGATACCCTCTCAGTGTGGTCCCTCTCAGTGTGGTCCCTCTCAGTGTGGTCCCTCTCAGTGTGGTCTGGCTGTGACAAGCTAGAGCTGAATCACATAACAGATACCCTCTCAGTGTGGTCCAGACAAGCTAGAGCTGAATCACATAACAGATACCCTCTCAGTGTGGTCCCTCTCAGTGTGGTCCCTCTCAGTGTGGTCTGGCTGTGTCTTAGAGTCCTGAATCACATAACAGATATCCTCTCAGTGTGGTCTGGCTGTGACAAGCTAGAGCTGAATCACATAACAGATACCCTCTCAGTGTGGTCCCTCTCAGTGTGGTCCCTCTCAGTGTGGTCCCTCTCAGTGTGGTCCCTCTCAGTGTGGTCCCTCTCAGTGTGGTCCCTCTCAGTGTGGTCTGGCAGTGACAAGCTGGAGATTAATCACATAACAGATACCCTCTCAGTGTGGTCCAGGCAGTGACACGCTGTAGTTATAACTATAATGTTGATATCATGGATGGCCAGTCCTGTATAGCCTCATAACATGGTTATAACTATAATGTTGACATCATGGATGGCCAGTCCTGTATAGCCTCATAACATGGTTATAACTATAATGTTGATATCATGGATGGTCAGTCCTGTATAGCCTCATAACATGGTTATAACTATAATGTTGATGGATGGTCAGTCCTGTATAGCCTCATAACATGGTTATAACTATAATGTTGATGGATGGTCAGTCCTGTATAGCCTCATAACATGGTTATAACTATAATGTTGATATAATGGATGGTCAGTCCTGTATAGCCTCATAACATGGTTATAACTATAATGTTGATATCATGGATGGTCAGTCCTTACATCCACAGTTCTGTCTGTTTAATCTGAGAGTGGTTACATTTCTCCAGGCTCCATTCCTCAGATTTTTACCAAAACAGAGGCGGGGCGGTCGTTTGGTTATTGTCTCATCTGAGGATTTCCCCTTTAAACAGCTGCATATTATCATGATATCAAATTCTCACCAACTAAAAGGTAAACAATAACAAATGCAGCACACGACATTCATTTATCACATGTGACAGTAGTTTTGGAATTGTTAGATAGATTACTTGTTGGTTATCACTGCATTGTCGGAACTAGAAGCACAAGCATTTCGCTACACTCGCATTAACATCTGCTAAACATGTGTATGTGACAAATAAAATTTGATTTGATTTGATTTGATTTGTGAAATAGCACTTTTCAGTCGCGCTCAAAGGCTGCCAATCCATGAACAAAGCGTTTATTTTTCAACTCGAATCAACGAGCCCCAATCAGTCCTCCATGACAACAAAATAATCATAAACAACAAGAGTAGGGCTGTGTACCGTTCGTCGTTGTTGGTGGAAGAAGGTGAGGACCGAGGTGCAGCGTGGTACGTGTCCATATTTATTCAAATGAACACGGAAATAACCAAAATAACCAAGAGAAACGACCGAAAACAGTTCTGGCTGGTGCAGACACACAACAGGAAACAGTTCTGGCTGGTGCAGACACACAACAGGAAACAGTTCTGGCTGGTGCAGACACACAACAGGAAACAGTTCTGGCTGGTGCAGACACACAACAGGAAACAGTTCTGGCTGGTGCAGACACACAACAGGAAACAGTTCTGGCTGGTGCAGACACACAACAGGAAACAGTTCTGGCTGGTGCAGACACACAACAGGAAACAGTTCTGGCTGGTGCAGACACACAACAGGAAACAGTTCTGGCTGGTGCAGACACACAACAGGAAACAGTTCTGGCTGGTGCAGACACACAACAGGAAACAGTTCTGGCTGGTGGAGAGACACACAACAGGAAACAGTTCTGGCTGGTGCAGACACACAACAGGAAACAGTTCTGGCTGGTGCAGACACACAACAGGAAACAGTTCTGGCTGGTGCAGACACACAACAGGAAACAGTTCTGGCTGGTGGAGAGACACACAACAGGAAACAGTTCTGGCTGGTGCAGACACACAACAGGAAACAGTTCTGGCTGGTGCAGACACACAACAGGAAACAGTTCTGGCTGGTGCAGACACACAACAGGAAACAGTTCTGGCTGGTGCAGACACACAACAGGAAACAGTTCTGGCTGGTGCAGACACACAACAGGAAACAGTTCTGGCTGGTGCAGACACACAACAGGAAACAGTTCTGGCTGGTGCAGACACACAACAGGAAACAGTTCTGGCTGGTGCAGACACACAACAGGAAACAGTTCTGGCTGGTGCAGACACACAACAGGAAACAGTTCTGGCTGGTGCAGACACACAACAGGAAACAGTTCTGGCTGGTGCAGACACACAACAGGAAACAGTTCTGGCTGGTGCAGACACACAACAGGAAACAGTTCTGGCTGGTGCAGACACACAACAGGAAACAGTTCTGGCTGGTGCAGACACACAACAGGAAACAGTTCTGGCTGGTGCAGACACACAACAGGAAACAGTTCTGGCTGGTGGAGAGACACACAACAGGAAACAGTTCTGGCTGGTGCAGACACACAACAGGAAACAGTTCTGGCTGGTGCAGACACACAACAGGAAACAGTTCTGGCTGGTGCAGACACACAACAGGAAACAGTTCTGGCTGGTGGAGAGACACACAACAGGAAACAGTTCTGGCTGGTGCAGACACACAACAGGAAACAGTTCTGGCTGGTGCAGACACACAACAGGAAACAGTTCTGGCTGGTGCAGACACACAACAGGAAACAGTTCTGGCTGGTGCAGACACACAACAGGAAACAGTTCTGGCTGGTGCAGACACACAACAGGAAACAGTTCTGGCTGGTGCAGACACACAACAGGAAACAGTTCTGGCTGGTGCAGACACACAACAGGAAACAGTTCTGGCTGGTGCAGACACACAACAGGAAACAGTTCTGGCTGGTGCAGACACACAACAGGAAACAGTTCTGGCTGGTGCAGACACACAACAGGAAACAGTTCTGGCTGGTGCAGACACACAACAGGAAACAGTTCTGGCTGGTGCAGACACACAACAGGAAACAGTTCTGGCTGGTGGAGAGACACACAACAGGAAACAGTTCTGGCTGGTGCAGACACACAACAGGAAACAGTTCTGGCTGGTGCAGACACACAACAGGAAACAGTTCTGGCTGGTGCAGACACACAACAGGAAACAGTTCTGGCTGGTGCAGACACACAACAGGAAACAGTTCTGGCTGGTGCAGACACACAACAGGAAACAGTTCTGGCTGGTGCAGACACACAACAGAAAACAATCACCCACGAAACACAATAGAAAACAGGCTCCCTAAATATGGTTCTCAATCAGGGACAACGATTGACAGCTGCCTCTGATTGAGAACCATACCAGGCCAAACACAGAAATAGCAAATCATAGAAAAACTAACATAAACAACCCACCCAACTCACACCCTGACCATACTAAAACAAAGACATAACAAAAGAACTAAGGTCAGAACGTGACAGGCTGGTGAATAAGTCCTTAGTTTTGGGGTTATACTCGGGTAAAATAATTTGGCTAATCTATACTTCCATATTTCTAAGTCCTGTTCTTGAGGATCAAGGGGTATCGTATGTATTGGAATGACTTCAATCCTAATAGATTTTTGTTTTTAACTTAAAGATATAATTTAATCGTATTTATTATATGCAGTAGAAAGAGATGGGTTAGGAGGAGCCTACATAAATAGTTACTGAGTCATCGATGTGATCTTTCTGTCTGGGTTGGCGCCCCCTCCCCTTGGGTTGTGCCGTGGCGGAGATCTTTGTGGCCTTGTCTCAGGATGGTAAGTTGGTGGTTGAGGATATCCCTCTAGTGGTGTGGGGGCTGTGCTTTGGAAAAGTGAGTGGGGTTATATCCTTCCTGTCTGGCCCTGTCCGGGGGTATCATCGGATGGGGCCACAGTGTCTCCTGACCCCTCCTGTCTCAGCCTCCAGTATTTATGCTGCAGTAGTTTATGTGTCGGTGGGCTAGGGTCAGTTTGTTATATCTGGAGTACTTTTCCTGTCCTATTCGGTGTCCTGTGTGAATTTAAGTATGCGTTCTCTAATTCTCTCTTTCCCTCTTTCTTTCTCTCTCTCGGAGGACCTGAGCCCTAGGACCATGCCTCAGGACTACCTGACATGATGACTCCTTGCTGTCCCCAGTCCACCTGTCATGCCTTGGTCATAGTATTTTGTGTTTTCTTTATATATTTGGTCAGGCCAGGGTGTGACATGGGTTTATTTTGTTGTGTTTCGTATTGGGGTTTTGTAGTTGTTGGGATTGCGGCTGAGTAGGGGTTATAGGTAGCATAGGTTTGGCTGCCTGAGGCGGTTCTCAATCAGAGTCAGGTGATTCTCGTTGTCTCTGATTAGGAACCATATTTAGGTAGCCGGGGTTTCACTGTGTATTTCGTGGGTGATTGTTCCTGTCTCTGTGTAGTTTCACCAGACAGACTGTATAGGTTTTCTCGTTCCATTTGTTGTTTTGTATTTATTAAGGTATTTCATGTATCGTCGTTTCTTCATTAAAGAACATGAGTAACAACCACGCTGCATTTCGGTCCGACTCTCTTTCAACAAACAAACGCTGTTACACCACCTGGCCGTGCTGCTGCTCCAGTTTTAACTGTTCTGCCTGTGATTATTCATATCTGACCCTGCTGGTCATTTATGAACATTTGAACATCTTGGCCATGTTCTGTTATAATCTCTACCCGGCACAGCCAGAAGAGGACTGGCCACCCCACATAGCCTGGTTCCTGTCTAGGTTTCTTCCTAGGTTTTGGCCTTTCTAGGGAGTTTTTCCTAGCCACTGTGCTTCTACACCTGCATTGCTTGCTGTTTGGGGTTTTAGGCTGGGTTTCTGTACAGCACTTTGAGATATCAGCTGATGTACGAAGGGCTATATAAATAAATGTGATTTTATTTGACAACTAACCAACAAATAAAGTAACATTTAACATCCATATATGGCCAGCTATGTAAACGTTGATTTATCCTGCAATAGATGACGTTCATTTGGTAACATATATTTGTTGTCTTCTTCTAATGCCTCTTAAAGGGGAAAGTAATCTAAAAGTAATCTAAAAGTAATCTAAAAGTAATCTAAATGTAATCTAAATGTAATCTAAAAGTAATCTAAAAGTAATCGGAATGTAATCGGAATGTAATCTAAAAGTAATCCAAATATAATCGGAATGTAATCTAAAAGTAATCGGAATGTAATTGGAATGTAATCTAAAAGTAATCCAAATGTAATCTGAATGTAATCTAAAAGTAATCGGAATGTAATCGGAATGTAATCTAAAAGTAATCCAAATGTAATCTGAATGTAATCTAAAAGTAATCGGAATGTAATCGGAATGTAATCTAAAAGTAATCCAAATGTTATCGGAAAGTAATCTAAAAGTAATCGGAATGTAATCGTTATAATGTAATCTAAAAGTAATCGGAATGTTATCGGAATGTAATCGGAATGTAATCCGAATGTAAACTAAAAGTAATCTAAAAGTAATCCAAATGTAATCTGAATGTAATCTAAAAGTAATCTAAATTAATCGGAATGTAATCTAAAAGTAATCCGAATGTAATCTAAAAGAAAACTAAATGTAATCGGGATGTAATCTAAAAGTAATCTAAAAGTACTCCAAATGTAATCGGAATGTAATCAGATTACAATACCGAGTTTTGGGCTAATCCAAAAGTTACGTTACTGATTACAATTTTTGAACAGGTAGCTTGTAACTGGATTACATTTAGAAGGTAACCTAGCCAACCCTGAAATTAATGATATTTTACCCTTTGATTCTTGAAGAATATAAGTTCCAAAAAAAATGGATGTAGCTGATTGCTGATTGGCTCTTTTAACCTGTCACTTGGACAGGGAGTGTATGTGTTTTAGAAAGTGGATGTAGCTGATTGCTGATTGGTCCTTTTAACCTGTCACGTGGACAGGGAGTGTATATGTTTTAGAAAGTGGAAGGGCCTCATGTCTGGATTCAACTCACTGAAAAAAAGGACAGCCTCTTTCATAACTAAACGTTAACGAACCACAGAAATGCAGCATTGCAGCAGCTGTCTCAGCCTGGCTACACTTGTTGGCCCCGAGGCAGATTGAAGAACTTATCAAGTCATCATGGAGATGGAGGAATCTTCACTATCCCAGTGTGTATACACACACACACACACACACACACAGAGACACACAGACACACACACACACACACACAGACACACAGACACACAGACACACACACACGCACGCACGCACGCACGCACGCATGCACACACACACCTACAGACCTAATACTTGTCTCACCAGTGATTTATCATCTCACCTGTGGAGGAACTTGGACAGTTTGACCTGTCTCCTCTCCGGGGCCTTTAATACGGATCAGAGGAAAACCAGAAACAAACATCAAAGAAGATGTGATTTACAACCGTAACTCAACGTCAACAAACATTGATTTTCATCACTGTAGTCATAGGCGTTGTCAGGGGTTAGCGGTTTCCCGGCGTCACACTCGTCCGGATTGGCTCTGTCTTTCACCTCTCTACATATTCTAATTCCATTTCTCATGAGGAATCCACAAGCGCACACAGCAGAATGTTTTTTTTGTTAGCCCGGGCTTCGGCGTCGTCTATGTACTTGAGAGAGAGAGAGAGATTGCTACACGGGAAAAAAAATGAGTTCACAACTCACTGGCAGCCATGGGTGCATTGAGCTAGTATCAATCACTGCCAACATACAAACGCCCACGGGGAAGTATGCCTGATATCTAGCCGTAGTCCTGTTGCTGTGTTGCTCCAGCTCTCAGGAGGAGCAGCAATGTCCCATGGGACGCATTCTCTCACAACACACACACACACAGACACACACACACACACACACACACACACACACACACACACACACACACACACACACACACACACACACACACACACACACACACACACACACACACACACACACACACACACACACACACACACACACACACACACACACGCACACACCCGCAGACATGTTATTCTGCTGAGAATGAGCGCTTACCAAAAAACCACCTGATAGAAGAAGAAAAAATGGTTTGACAGAACGTAGAGAATTCTCTGAGCTCATGTTGTGTTACTGGTTTTGAAATGATTCAATCTGAGGATTTTTTTTTCTTCTTTCGTTCTCCTAACTTCTGTTGTTGTCTGAATCAAGACAGGGTAGGATGTACAAGCTTCGTGGAGTATTCTGCGTTTGTTGCCATTATGTTGCCGTCGCTATAACGTGGCATTCAACCAAGAGGCAATCTGTTGTCATGCTGGATCGGCTGCCAGTATTTGAATAAATCATTGTTTTCAGCTAGAGGTGATTCTGTTTGATATTGTGACCTATATAACAAGATGAGCCAGAGAGAGAGAGCGAGAGAGAGAGAGAGCGAGAGCCTTGCTGTTGCTGTCTGTCTGTCTCTGTACTGAGGACCTCTCTCCTATCAGTCAGCTGTATCTAATTAAATAAAGCAGTGATACTTCCTGTCTGTCTCTGTACCGAGGACTTCTCTCCTATCAGTCAGCTGTATCTAATTAAATAAAGCAGTGATACTTCCTGTCTGTCTCTGTACCGAGGACCTCTCTCCTATCAGTCAGCTGTATCTAATTAAATAAAGCAGTGATACTTCCTGTCTGTCTCTGTACCGAGGACCTCTCTCCTATCAGTCAGCTGTATCTAATTAAATAAAGCAGTGATACTTCCTGTCTGTCTCTGTACCGAGGACCTCTCTCTCTTATCAGTCAGCTGTATCGAATTAAATAAAGCAGTGCTACTTCCTGTCTGTCTCTGTACCGAGGACCTCTCTCCTATCAGTCAGCTGTATCTAATTCAATAAAGCAGTGCTAATTCCTGTCTGTCTCTGTACCGAGGACCTCTCTCCTATCAGTCAGCTGTATCTAATTAAATAAAGCAGAGACATTAGTTGTGTTAACTACTGGTTGGCTTGTCCTGAGCCCTCACTGACATCCCATTAAGTTTCCTGATTGGAGGACAGTAGTGGAGAGTTGGGCTGTGAGTTACTGTGAAGTTCACTTTGACATGAAGACCTTTTCCTTTCTGTTGATGCTTTATTTGCTCTTGTTGGAGGCTGGCTGTTGGCACAGCAGTAGCTTCCTCCCTAGACCTGTATAACAATTAGCCATGGGGAGTAGCGGAGGGATGGAGTGAGGATAGAGGGAGGGAGGGGGATGGGGAGGGAGTGAGGGAGGGAGGGGGAAGGAGGGGGAAGGGAGGGGAGGAGGGAGGGGAGTGTGGAGGGAGGGTGGAGTAGCGGAGGGATGGAGTGAGGATAGAGGGAGGGAGGAGGATGGGGAGGGAGGGAGGGAGGGGGGGTGGAGGGAGGGAAGGGAGGGGAGGAGGGAGGGGGAGTGTGGAGGGAGGGCGAAGGGAGGGGGAGGGAGGGGGAGGGAACTTTTATTGCAAATAAATTAGGATGATTTTCTTTTCACACTCCCCTCTCTTCTAAACAGTTAGCATTAACAGTTAGCGGTGGCAGACAGGCCCTCCTCTCTTCTAAACAGTTAGCATTCACAGTTAGCAGTGGCAGGCCTCCTCTCCTCTAAACAGTTAGCATTCACAGTTAGCAGTGGCAGGCCCTCCTCTCCTCTAAACAGTTAGCATTAACAGTTAGCGGTGGCAGACAGGCCCTCCTCTCTTCTAAACAGTTAGCATTCACAGTTAGCGGTGGCAGGCAGGCCCTCCTCTCCTCTAAACAGTTAGCATTAACAGTTAGCGGTGGTAGACAGGCCCTCCTCTCCTCTAAACAGTTAGCATTAACAGTTAGCAGTGGCAGGCCCTCCTCTCCTCTAAACAGTTAGTATTAACAGTTAGCAGTGGCAGGCCCTCCTCTCCTCTAAACAGTTAGCATTAACAGTTAGCGGTGGTAGACAGGCCCTCCTCTCCTCTAAACAGTTAGCATTAACAGTTAGCAGTGGCAGGCCCTCCTCTCCTCTAAACAGTTAGTATTAACAGTTAGCGGTGGTAGACAGGCCCTCCTCTCCTCTAAACAGTTAGCATTAACAGTTAGCAGTGGCAGGCCCTCCTCTCCTCTAAACAGTTAGCATTAACAGTTAGCGGTGGTAGACAGGCCCTCCTCTCCTCTAAACAGTTAGCATTAACAGTTAGCAGTGGCAGGCCCTCCTCTCCTCTAAACAGTTAGTATTAACAGTTAGCAGTGGCAGGCCCTCCTCTCCTCTAAACAGTTAGCATTAACAGTTAGCGGTGGTAGACAGGCCCTCCTCTCCTCTAAACAGTTAGCATTAACAGTTAGCAGTGGCAGGCCCTCCTCTCCTCTAAACAGTTAGCATTAACAGTTAGTAGTGGCAGGCCCTCCTCTCCTCTAAACAGTTAGCATTAACAGTGAGAGGTGGCAGGCCCTCCTCTCCTCTAAACAGTTAGCATTAACAGTTAGCAGTGGCAGGCCCTCCTCTCCTCTAAACAGTTAGCATTAACAGTTAGCGGTGGTAGACAGGCCCTCCTCTCCTCTAAACAGTTAGCATTAACAGTTAGCGGTGGCAGGCAGATCCTCCTCTCCTCTAAACAGTTAGTATTAACAGTTAGCAGTGGCAGGCCCTCCTCTCCTCTAAACAGTTAGTATTAACAGTTAGCAGTGGCAGGCCCTCCTCTCCTCTAAACAGTTAGCATTAACAGTTAGCAGTGGCAGGCCCTCCTCTCCTCTAAACAGTTAGCATTAATAGTTCGAGGTGGCAGGCAGACCCTCCTCTCCTCTAAACAGTTAGCATTAACAGTTAGCGTTGGCAGACAGGCCCTCCTCTCCTCTAAACAGTTAGCATTAACAGTTAGCGGTGGCAGGCAGACCCTCCTCTCCTCTAAACAGTTAGCATTAACAGTTAGCAGTGGCAGGCCCTCCTCTCCTCTAAACAGTTAGCATTAATAGTTTGAGGTGGCAGGCAGACCCTCCTCTCCTCTAAACAGTTAGCATTAACAGTTAGCGTTGGCAGACAGGCCCTCCTCTCCTCTAAACAGTTAGCATTAACAGTTAGCGGTGGCAGGCAGACCCTCCTCTCCTCTAAACTGTTAGCATTAACAGTTAGCAGTGACAGGCCCTCCTCTCCTCTAAACAGTTAGCATTAACAGTTAGCAGTGGCAGGCCCTCCTCTCTAAACAGTTAGCATTAATAGTTCGAGGTGGCAGGCAGACCCTCCTCTCCTCTAAACAGTTAGCATTTGCAGTTAGCAGTGGCAGACAGCCCCTCCTCTCTTAAATCTTTATTTAACTAGACAAGTCAGTTAATTAAGAACAAAATCTTATTTACAATGACGGCCTACCAAAAGGCAAAAGGCCTCCTGCGGGGACGGGGCTGGGATAAAAAAATAAAAAATCTATATATACACTACCTTTCAACAGTTTCAGGCCACTTAGAAATGTCCTTGTTTTTGAAAGAAAAGCACCGTTTTTGTCCATTACATTAACATCACATTGATCAGAAATACAGTGGACATTGTTATTGTTGTAAATGACTATTGTAGCTGGAAACGGCAGATTTTTAATAGAATATCTACATAGCAACCATCACTCCTGTGTCCCAATGGTATGTTGTGTTAGCTAATCCAAGTTTATCATTTAAAAAAGGCTAATTGATCATTAGAAAATCATTTTGCAATTTGCATTTTGCAATTTATGTTAGAACAGCTGAAAACTGTTGTACTCATTAAAGAAGCAATAAAACTGGCTTCTTTAAACTAGTTGAGTATCTGGAGCATCAGCATGTGTGGGTTCGATTACAGGCTCAAAATGGCCAGAAACAAAGACCTTACTTCTGAAACTTGTCAGTCTATTCTTGTTCTAAGAAATGAAGGCTATTCCATGCGAGAAATTGCCAAGAAACTGAAAATCTCGTGCAACTCTGTGTACTACTCCCTTCACAAAACAGCGCAAACTGGCTCTAACCAGAATAGAAATAGGAGTGAAAGAGGAGTGGTAGGCCCCAGTGCACAACTGTTCAAGAGGACATGTACATTAGAGTGTCTAGTTTGAGAAACAGACGATTCAGAATTCCTCAACTGGCAGCTTCATTTAATAGTACCCGCAAAACACCAGTCTCAACATCAACAGTGAAGAGGCGACTCTGGGATGCTGGTGTAACGACTTTCTTGTGGTGAAGGAGAAGTGGACCAAAATGCAGCATGATGATGATTCATGATATTTTAATGATGGAAAAAACTATACATGAAGAAACTACAAAATAATGAAATGTGAAAACCGAAACAGCCCCATCTGGTGCAAACACAAAGACAGGAACAATCACCCACAAAACACTCAAAGAATATGGCTGCCTAAATATGGTTCCCAATCAGAGACAACGATAAACACCTGCCTCTGATTGAGAACCACTCCAGACAGCCATAAACTTTGCTAGATACCCCCACTAAGCCACACACCCAATACCTAATAAAACCCCAAGACAAAACACACCACAATAAACCCATGTCACACACCGGCCTGACCAAATAAATAAAGACAAACACAATATACTTTGACCAGGGCGTGACAGCTGGCCTTCTCGGCAGAGTTGCAAAGAAAAAGTCATATCTCAGACTGGCCAATAACAATACAAGATTAAGATTAAGATGGGCAAAATAACACAGACACTGGACAGAGAAACTGCCTAGAAGGTCAGCATCCCGGAGTCGCCTCTTCACTGTTGACGTTGAGACTATGTGTTTTGTGGTTGATATAAATTGTGAAGAGCAGGCAGTGGCTGAGACAGCATATTTTCTGACTTTATACACTGCACTCTTTCAGAGAGGTAGTTAGAAAATCAGGCCAAAGACCCCTCCGGGACACCAATCCTCCTTAGCCGGCCCACAACAATGGAATGGTCTACCGTATCAAAAGCTTTGGCCAAGTCAATAAAAATAGCAGCACAACATTGCTTAGAATCAAGGGCGCTGGTGACATCATTGAGGACTTTTTAAGGTTGCAGTGACACGTCCATAACCTGAGCGGAAACCAGAGAGAATACTATAGACATCAAGAAAGCCAGTCAGTTGTTTATTGACACGTTCCTCCAACACGTTTGATAAACAGGGCAAAATAGAAATAGGCCTTTAACAGTTAGGATCAGCTTGATCTCCCTCTTTAAAAAAAGGACAAACCCTGGCTCCCTTTTAAGCAATGGGAACCTCCCCAGAAAGGAGAGACGGGTTAAAAAGATCGGAGATATGCTTGGCAACTTGCTTGGCAACTAAAAAAGAAAGTGTCTAAACCTTCTGACCTAGATGTTATTTGGGGGTGAAGTTTCAGGAGCTCCTTTAGCACCTCAGACTCAGTGACTGCAGGGAGAAGGGAAAAAGAGGGAGACGATTCGGGGATAGTCGTATTAGAAGGGGTGGGAGATGAGGAAATGTTGCACAGGCAAGGAGGCATGTGTCACTCCCTGACCTTAGAAATCCTTTTTATGTCTCTATTTTTGTTTGGTCAGGGCGTGAGTTGGGGTGGGCATTCTATGTTTTGTGTTCTATGTTTTCTATTTCTTTGTGTTTGGCCGGGTATGGTTCTCAATCAGGGACAGCTGTCTATCGTTGTCTCTGATTGGGAACCATACTTAGGTACCCTTCTTTCCCACCTGTTTGTGGGAGGTTGACTTTGTTTAGGGCAGATAGCCTTTAGCTTCACGGTTAGTTTTTTGTGTTTATTGTTTTGTTCGGCGTCATTTTGATTAATAAAGAAAATGTGCGCTCACCACGCTGCACCTTGGTCCTCCTCTTTCAACAGCCGTGACAGCATGGCTGAGTCAAATAGGAATCCTGACTTAATGAAGTGGTGATTAAAGAGCTCAGCCATGTGCTTCTTGCCAGTAACAAACACATCATCAACATTAAGGGACATGTGCAACGTTCGCTAGCAAAGTGGATATTCCTTGCCATGTCTGACTCAAACATCCCAAACTGGTTCGTTGTTGTGATCTGTCAACATTACAACGTACCAACTGCTGAGCAACATCAGAGGAAGACATAAGTGTCGACAGAAAAAAATAGAACTTTCAAACAAAGTTGATGTCAGAATCGGAGGAGGAGAAATCTCTAAACTGTTAGCAGGCAGCCCTTCCTTCCACCCATATACCTGTGCAGAGAGAGAGAGAGAGAGAGAGAGAGAGAGAGAGAGAGAGAGAGAGAGAGAGAGAGAGAGAGAGAGAGAGAGAGAGAGAGAGAAATAGAGAGCGAGAGAGAGAGAGAGAGAGATAGAGAAAGAGAGAGCGAGAGAGAGAGAGAGAAAGAGAGAGCGAGAGAGAGAGAGAGAGAGAGAGAGAGAGAGAGAGAGAGAGAGAGAAAGAGAGAGCGAGAGAGAGAGCGAGAGAGAGAGAGAGAGAGAGAGAGAGAGAGAGAGAGAGAGAGAGAGAGAGAGAGATGGGGTGGGTGCACAGGAGATAGGGGCACCATGGAAAGGGCCAGGCATCCCTCCCTACCGCCATAAACCACCCTACCTCCCTACCTACCTCCCTACTTGATATGACAATGAAGCGTGCTTTGCTTCTCTTGTGAGCCCCCGGAGGGTATATGACTACCAACACCTCTGTGAATGAGAATTATCCCAAAACAAGTCCAAACACCTCTTCGCTATAGCAATAAGACAATTAAGTATAAGTTATGTTGACTGGTTAAAGGCTGGATTGAACCGCCCCGACCCCAGTTACAAAACGTGGGAAAAAAGAAACAACACATGAATTGAAATTTGAAACAATGGTTGTTGTTGTTGTCGTCTGCACCTTGTTGTTTACTAGTTGTTGTTTACGTCATAAATACTCCCAACCCATGGCAGTTAGTGAAACATTGTTCCATTTATACATGACTGGAAGTTTCATGATGTTTCATCACCCAACGAATTCCTTCATCACAATGGGAAAAAAAACTACTGCTGACTATCATCGAAGAAAAGCTCTCTGGTAGTGTGTGTGTGTGTGTGTGTCTGTGTTTCTGTTCTCCTCTCTGTGGCTACTGCATCTTTCACAGTATTTATCAGAACTGGGTTCAAATTTTACATTTATTTAACCAGGCAAGTCAGTTAAGAACAAATTCTTATTTTCAATGACGGCCTAGGAACAGTGGGTTAACTGCCTGTTCAGGGGGCAGAACGACAGATTCGTACCTTGTCAGCTCGGGATTCGAACTTGCAACCTTCCAACCTTGACTACATGTTTCCATGTGTGTTATTTCATAGTTATTTCACAATGTAGAAAATAGTAAAAAATTAAAAAATAAAAATCCTGGAAGGAGTAGGTGTGTCCAAACTTTTGACTGGTACTGTGTATCAGCCAATCACATCTACACTGACACACACTCTCACTAACACTCACACACTTAGAGACTTATGCACGCACACTCATTACCACACACACCACTTACTATCTACAATTGTAATTATAATTATTACTATGATTATTACTATTATTACCATTGTTAATATTATTAGTATTATTATTATTAATGTTACTATTATTACTATTAATGTTACTATTATTACTATTATCACTATTAATGTTACTATTATTACTATTAATGTCACTATTATCACTATTAATGTCACTATTATTAATATTAATGATACTATTATTACTATTAATGTTACTATTATTAATATTAATGTTACTATTATTAATATTAATGTTACTATTAATGTTACTATTATTAATATTAATGTTCCTATTATTAATATTAATGTTACTATTATTAATATTAATGTTACTATTATTAATATTAATGTTACTATTATTAATATTAATGCTACTATTATTAATATTAATGTTACTATTATTAATATTAATGTTACTATTATCACTATTAATGTTACTATTATTACTATTATCACTATTAATGTTACTATTATTAATATTAATGTTACTATTATTAATATTAATGCTACTATAATTAATATTAATGTTACTATTATTACTATTAATGTTACTATTATTATTATTAATGTTACTATTATTAATATTAATGTTACTATTATCACTATTAATGTTACTATTATCACTATTAATGTTACTATTATTACTATTATCACTATTAATGTTACTATTATCACTATTAATGTTACTATTATTAATATTAATGTTCCTATTATCACTATTAATGTTACTATTATCACTATTAATGTTACTATTATCACTATTAATGTTACTATTATTACTATTATCACTATTAATGTTACTATTATTACTATTATTACTATTAATGTTACTATTATTAATATTAATGTTACTATTATTAATATTAATGTTACTATTATTAATATTAATGCTACTATTATTAATATTAATGTTACTATTATTATTATTAATGTTACTATTATTAATATTAATGTTACTATTATTAATATTAATGTTACTATTATTAATATTAATGTTACTATTATCACTATTAATGTTACTATTATTAATATTAATGCTACTATTATTAATATTAATGTTACTATTATCACTATTAATGTTACTATTATTAATATTAATGTTACTATTATTACTATTAATGTTACTATTATTAATATTAATGTTACTATTATTAATATTAATGTTACTATTATTAATATTAATGCTACTATTATTAATATTAATGTTACTATTATCACTATTAATGTTACTATTATTAATATTAATGTTACTATTATTACTATTAATGTTACTATTATTAATATTAATGTTACTATTATTAATATTAATGTTACTATTATTAATATTAATGTTACTATTATCACTATTAATGTTACTATTATCACTATTAATGTTACTATTATTACTATTATCACTATTAATGTTACTATTATTACTATTATTACTATTAATGTTACTATTATCACTATTAATGTTACTAGTATCACTATTAATGTTACTATTATCACTATTAATGTTACTATTATCACTATTAATGTTACTATTATCACTATTAATGTTACTATTATTACTATTATTACTATTAATGTTACTATTATCACTATTAATGTTACTATTATCACTATTAATGTTACTATTATCACTATTAATGTTACTATTATTAATATTAATGTTACTATTATCACTATTAATGTTACTATTATCACTATTAATGTTACTATTATCACTATTAATGTTACTATTATGAATATTAATGTTACTATTATTACTATTATTACTATTAGACTCTAACTATTAATATTAATGTCATAATTATGAATATTAATGTTACTATTAATGTTACTATTATCACTCTTAATGTTACTAATATTAATATTAATGTTACTATTATCACTATTAATGTCACTATTATTAATATTAATGTTACTATTATCACTATTAATGTCACTATTATCACTATTAATGTCACTATTATTACTATTAATGTCACTATTATCACTATTAATGTTACTATTATCACTATTAATGTTACTATTAGTAATATTAATGTTAATATTGTCACTATTAATGTTACTATTATTAATATTATTAATATTCATGTTACTGTTATCACTATTAATGTTACTATTATTAATATTAATGTTACTATTATTAATATTAATGTTACTATTATTACATAGTACTTGTATACTATTATTATTACTATTATTAGTACTATTATTGATATTCCTATTATTAGTATTATTATTGTTATTATTATTATTATTATTATTATTATTATTATTATACTAGTATTAGTAGTAGTAATGTTACTATTATTACTAGTATTATTATAATTCGTATTAATATTAATATTATTCTTTTTGCAAGTATTATTAATATTGTTCGTATTGTTCGTAGTATTATTGATATTCATATTATTAGGATTATTATTGTTATTATTATTATTATTATACTAGTATTAGTAGTATTATTATAATTAGTATTAATATTAATAGTATTATTTTTGCAATTATTATTAATATTATTACTATTTTTATTACTACTATAATTATTATTAATATTATTACTATTATTACTACTATAATTATTATTAATATTACTATTATTACTACTATAATTATTATTAATATTATTACTATTATTACTACTATAATTATTATTAATATTATTACTATTATTACTACTATAATTATTATTAATATTACTATTATTACTACTATAATTATTATTAATATTATTACTATTATTACTACTATAATTATTATTAATATTATTACTATTATTACTACTATAATTATTATTAATATTATTACTATTATTACTACTATAATTATTATTATTATTACTATTATTACTACTATAATTATTATTAATATTATTACTATTTTTATTACTACTATAATTATTATTATTATTACTATTATTTTTAACCTGCTTCTAGTCACTTTCTCCTAATCCCTGCCTACATGTACATATCTACATCAATACTCCAGTATCCCTGTCTACATGTACATATCTACATCAATACTCCAGTATCCCTGTCTACATGTACATATCTACATCAATACTCCAGTATCCCTGTCTACATGTACATATCTACATCAATACTCCAGTATCCCTGTCTACATGTACATATCTACATCAATACTCCAGTATCCCTGTCTACATGTACATATCTACATCAATACTCCAGTATCCCTGTCTACATGTACATATCTACATCAATACTCCAGTATCCCTGTCTACATGTACATATCTACATCAATACTCCAGCATCCCTGTCTACATGTACATATCTACATCAATACTCCAGCATCCCTGTCTACATGTACATATCTACATCAATACTCCAGTATCCCTGTCTACATGTACATATCTACATCAATACTCCAGTATCCCTGTCTACATGTACATATCTACATCAATACTCCAGTATCCCTGTCTACATGTACATATCTACATCAATACTCCAGTATCCCTGTCTACATGTACATATCTACATCAATACTCCAGTATCCCTGTCTACATGTACATATCTACATCAATACTCCAGTATCCCTGTCTACATGTACATATCTACATCAATACTCCAGTATCCCTGTCTACATGTACATATCTACATCAATACTCCAGTATCCCTGTCTACATGTACATATCTACATCAATACTCCAGTATCCCTGTCTACATGTACATATCTACATCAATACTCCAGTATCCCTGTCTACATGTACATATCTACATCAATACTCCAGTATCCCTGTCTACATGTACAGATCTACATCAATACTCCAGTATCCCTGTCTACATGTACAGATCTACATCAATACTCCAGTATCCCTGTCTACATGTACAGATCTACATCAATACTCCAGTATCCCTGTCTACATGTACATATCTACATCAATACTCCAGTATCCCTGTCTACATGTACATATCTACATCAATACTCCAGTATCCCTGTCTACATGTACATATCTACATCAATACTCCAGTATCCCTGTCTACATGTACATATCTACATCAATACTCCAGTATCCCTGTCTACATGTACATATCTACATCAATACTCCAGTATCCCTGTCTACATGTACATATCTACATCAATACTCCAGTATCCCTGTCTACATGTACATATCTACATCAATACTCCAGTATCCCTGTCTACATGTACATATCTACATCAATACTCCAGTATCCCTGCCTAGATGTACATATCTACATCAATACTCCAGTATCCCTGTCTACATGTACATATCTACATCAATACTCCAGTATCCCTGTCTACATGTACATATCTACATCAATACTCCAGTATCCCTGCCTAGATGTACAGATCTACATCAATACTCCAGTATCCCTGTCTACATGTACATATCTACATCAATACTCCAGTATCCCTGTCTACATGTACATATCTACATCAATACTCCAGTATCCCTGTCTACATGTACATATCTACATCAATACTCCAGTATCCCTGTCTACATGTACATATCTACATCAATACTCCAGTATCCCTGTCTACATGTACATATCTACATCAATACTCCAGTATCCCTGCCTAGATGTACATATCTACATCAATACTCCAGTATCCCTGTCTACATGTACATATCTACATCAATACTCCAGTATCCCTGTCTACATGTACATATCTACATCAATACTCCAGTATCCCTGCCTAGATGTACATATCTACATCAATACTCCAGTATCCCTGTCTACATGTACATATCTACATCAATACTCCAGTATCCCTGTCTACATGTACATATCTACATCAATACTCCAGTATCCCTGTCTACATCAAATCAAATCAAATCAAATTTATTTATATAGCCCTTCGTACATCAGCTGATATCTCAAAGTGCTGTACAGAAACCCAGCCTAAAACCCCAAACAGCAAACAATGCAGGTGTAAAAGCACGGTGGCTAGGAAAAACTCCCTAGAAAGGCCAAAACCTAGGAAGAAACCTAGAGAGGAACCGGGCTATGTGGGGTGGCCAGTCCTCTTCTGGCTGTGCCGGGTAGAGATTATAACAGAACATGACCAAGATGTTCAAATGTTCATAAATGACCAGCATGGTCAAATAATAATAAGGCAGAACAGTTGAAACTGGAGCAGCAGCACAGTCAGATGGACTGGGGACAGCAAGGAGCCATCATGTCAGGTAGTCCTGGGGCACGGTCCTAGGGCTCAGGTCCTCCGAGAGAGAGAAAGAAAGAGAGAATTAGAGAGAGCATATGTGGGGTGGCCAGTCCTCTTCTGGCTGTGCCAGGTGGAGATTATAACAGAACGTGGCCAAGATGTTCAAATGTTCATAAATGACCAGCATGGTTGAATAATAGTAAGGCAGAACAGTTGAAACTGGAGCATGTACATATCTACATCAATACTCCAGTATCCCTGCCTACATGTACATATCTACATCAATACTCCAGTATCCCTGCCTACATGTACATATCTACATCAATACTCCAGTATCCCTGTCTACATGTACATATCTACATCAATACTCCAGTATCCCTGTCTACATGTACATATCTACATCAATACTCCAGTATCCCTGTCTACATGTACATATCTACATCAATACTCCAGTATCCCTGTCTACATGTACAGATCTACATCAATACTCCAGTATCCCTGTCTACATGTACATATCTACATCAATACTCCAGTATCCCTGTCTACATGTACATATCTACATCAATACTCCAGTATCCCTGTCTACATGTACATATCTACATCAATACTCCAGTATCCCTGTCTACATGTACATATCTACATCAATACTCCAGTATCCCTGTCTACATGTACATATCTACATCAATACTCCAGTATCCCTGTCTACATGTACAGATCTACATCAATACTCCAGTATCCCTGTCTACATGTACATATCTACATCAATACTCCAGTATCCCTGTCTACATGTACATATCTACATCAATACTCCAGTATCCCTGTCTACATGTACATATCTACATCAATACTCCAGTATCCCTGCCTACATGTACATATCTACATCAATACTCCAGTATCCCTGTCTACATGTACATATCTACATCAATACTCCAGTATCCCTGTCTACATGTACATATCTACATCAATACTCCAGTATCCCTGTCTACATGTACATATCTACATCAATACTCCAGTATCCCTGTCTACATGTACATATCTACATCAATACTCCAGTATCCCTGTCTACATGTACATATCTACATCAATACTCCAGTATCCCTGTCTACATGTACATATCTACATCAATACTCCAGTATCCCTGTCTACATGTACATATCTACATCAATACTCCAGTATCCCTGTCTACATGTACATATCTACATCAATACTCCAGTATCCCTGTCTACATGTACATATCTACATCAATACTCCAGTATCCCTGTCTACATGTACATATCTACATCAATACTCCAGTATCCCTGTCTACATGTACATATCTACATCAATACTCCAGTATCCCTGTCTACATGTACATATCTACATCAATACTCCAGTATCCCTGTCTACATGTACATATCTACATCAATACTCCAGTATCCCTGTCTACATGTACATATCTACATCAATACTCCAGTATCCCTGTCTACATGTAC